>NW_026060493.1:5000-15000 GCF_943734695.1 Anopheles maculipalpis | reverse complement strand
CCAAAATTAAACGACCTCGGAAATTTTTTCTCCTACATCGCCATACAACTTTGAGGGTCGGGTGACTTTTGCTATTTACCGTCGGAGATCACTTTTCATGCTTAAAAATGCATCCTGACACAGTTTTACTCAAAGTTAGAGTCAAAAAAATTTTTGTCAAAAAATCTTCCGTCGGTCATACCGATACCCATGTCCTATAACTTGTACCAAGTTGTGAAGGGTAAATTTTGACAAAAATCCAAAAAAATCATTAAAAAGTCGCTATTGCTTATTGCATTCAGCATCGTTAGACGACTCTTATATGCCTTGGATGACCACTGTCTGATGATTACTTAAGCTTTTATGCCAAAATTTTGATTTCGTGTCTTACGTCCCTACATTAGACGACCTTGGATTTTCGTCTCCTGCACCGCCATGCAACTTTGATGGTCGGGTAACTTTCGCTATTTAATGTCGGAGATCACTTTTCATGATTAATAATGCATCCTGAGACCGTTTTACTCAAAGTTAGAGCAAAAAAATTTTTTGTCCAAAAATCTTCCGTCGGTCATACCGGTACCCATGTCCTATGACTTGTACCAAGTTGTGAAGGGTACATTTTGACAAAAATCCAAAAAAATCATTAAAAAGTCGCTATTGCTTATTGCATTCAGCATCGTTAGACGACTCTTATATGCCTTGGATGACCACTGTCTGATGATTATTTTAGCTTTTATGCCAAAATTTTGATTTCGTGTCTTACGTCCCTACTTAGACGACCTTGGATTTTCGTCTCCTGCACCGCCATGCAACTTTGATGGTCGGGTAACTTTCGCTATTTACTGTCGGAGATCACTTTTCATGATTAATAATGCATCCTGAGACCGTTTTACTCAAAGTTAGAGCAAAAAAATTTTTTGTCCAAAAATCTTCCGTCGGTCATACCGGTACCCATGTCCTATGACTTGTACCAAGTTGTGAAGGGTACATTTTGACAAAAATCCAAAAAAATCTTTAAAAAGTCGCTATTGCTTATTGCATTCAGCATCGTTAGACGACTCTTATATGCCTTGGATGACCACTGTCTGATGATTATTTTAGATTTTATGCCAAAATTTTGATTTCGTGTCTTACGTCCCTACATTAGACGACCTTGGATTTTCGTCTCCTGCACCGCCATGAAACTTTGATGGTCGGGTAACTTTCGCTATTTACTGTCGGAGATCACTTTTCATGATTAATAATGCATCCTGAGACCGTTTTACTCAAAGTTAGAGCAAAAAAATTTTTTGTCCAAAAATCTCCGTCGGTCATACCGGTACCCATGTCATATGACTTGTACCAAGTTGTGAAGTGTACATTTTGACAAAAATCCAAAAAAATCATTAAAAAGTCGCTATTGCTTATTGCATTCAGCATCGTTAGATGACTCTTATATGCCTTGGATGACCACTGTCTGATGATTACTTAAGCTTTTATGCCAAATTTTGATTTCGTGTCTTACGTCCCTACATTAGACGACCTTGGATTTTCGTCTCCTGCACCGCCATGCAACTTTGATGGTCGGGTAACTTTCGCTATTAATGTCGAGATCACTTTTCATGATTAATAATGCATCCTGAGACCGTTTTACTCAAGTTAGAGCAAAAAAATTTTTGTCCAAAAATCTTCCGTCGGTCATACCGGTACCCATGTCCTAAGACTTGTACCAAGTTGTGAAGGGTACATTTTGACAAAAATCCAAAAAAATCATTAAAAAGTCGCTATTGCTTATTGCATTCAGCATCGTTAGACGACTCTTATATGCCTTGGATGACACTGTCTGATGATATTTTAGCTTTTATGCCAAAATTTGATTTCGTGTCTTACGTCCCTACATTAGACGACCTTGGATTTTCTTCTCCCACACCGCATACATCTTGATGGTCGGGTAACTTTCGCTATTTACTGTCGGAGATCACTTTCGTGATTAATAATGCATCCTGACACCGTTTTACTCAAAGTTAGAGCAAAAAAATTTTTGTCCAAAAATCTTCCGTCGGTCATACCGGTACCCATGTCCTATGACTTGTACCAAGTTGTGAAGGGTACATTTTGACAAAAATCCAAAAAAATCATTAAAAAGTCGCTATTGCTTAGTGCATTCAGCATCGTTAGACGACTCTTATATGCCTTGGATGACCACTGTCTGATGATTATTTAGCTTTTATGCCAAAATTTTGATTTCGTGTCTACGTCCCCTACATTAGACGACTTGGATTTCTTCTCCCACACCGCCATGCAACTTTGATGGTCGGGTAACTTTCGCTATTTACGGTCGGAGATCACTTTTCGTGATTAATAATGCATCCTGAGACCGTTTTACTCAAAGTTAGAGCAAAAAAATTTTTTGTCCAAAAATCTTCCGTCGGTCATACCGGTACCCATGTCCTATGACTTGTACCAAGTTGTGAAGGGTAAATTTGACAAAAATCCAAAAAAATCATTAAAAAGTCGCTATTGCTTATTGCATTCAGCATCGTTAGACGACTCTAATATGCCTTGGATGACCACTGTCTGATGATTATTTTAGCTTTTATGCCAAATTTTTGATTCGTCTTACGTCCTACATTAGACGACCTTGATTTAGCTCGTCTCAGCACCGCCATGCAACTTTGATGGTCGGGTGACTTTTGCTATATACCGTCGAGATCACTTTCATGCTTAAAAAAGCATCCTGACACAGTTTACTCAAAGTTAGAGTCAAAAAAAATTTTGTCAAATAATCTTCCGTCGGTCATACCGATACCCATGTCCTATAACTTGTACCAAGTTGTGAAGGGTAAATTTTGACAAAAATCCAAAAAAATCATTAAAAAGTCGCTATTGCTTATTGCATTCAGCATCGTTAGACGACTCTTAATGCCTTGGATGACCACTGTCTGATGATTACTTAGCTTTTATGCCAAATTTTGATTTCGTGTCTTACGTCCCTACATTAGACGACCTGGATTTTCGTCTCCTGCACCGCCATGCAACTTGATGGTCGGGTAACTTTCGCTATTTACTGTCGGAGATCACTTTTCATGATTAATAATGCATCCTGAGACCGTTTTACTCAAAGTTAGAGCAAAAAAATTTTTAGTCCAAAATCTTCCGTCGGTCATACCGGTACCCATGTCCTATAGCTTGTACCAAGTTGTGAAGGGTACATTTTGACAAAAATCCAAAAAAATCATTAAAAAGTCGCTATGCTTATTGCATTCAGCATCGTTAGACGACTCTTATATGCCTTGGATGACCACTGTCTGATGATTATTTTAGATTTATGCCAAAATTTTGATTTCGTGTCTTACGTCCCTACATTAGACGACCTTGGACTTTCGTCTCCTACACCGCCATGCAACTTTGATGGTCGGGTAACTTCGCTATTTACTGTCGGAGATCACTTTTCGTGATTAATAATGCATCCTGACACCGTTTACTCAAGTAAGAGTAAAAAAATTTTTGTCCAAAAATCTTCCGTCGGTCATACCGGTACCCATGTCCTATGACTTGTACCAAGTTGTGAAGGGTACATTTTGACAAAAATCCAAAAAATCATTAAAAAGTCGCTATTGCTTATTGCATTCAGCATCGTTAGACGACTCTAATATGCCTTGGATGACCACTGTCTGATGATTATTTTAGCTTTTATGCCAAAATTTTGATTTCGTGTCTTACGTCCCTACATTAGACGACCTTGGATTTTCGTCTCCTGCACCGCCATGCAACTTTGATGGTCGGGTAACTTTCGCTATTTACTGTCGGAGATCACTTTTCATGATTAATAATGCATCCTGAGACCGTTTTACTCAAAGTTAGAGCAAAACAATTTTTTGTCCAAAAATCTTCCGTCGGTCATACCGGTACCCATGTCCTATGACTTGTACCAAGTTGTGAAGGGTACATTTTGACAAAAATCCAAAAAAATCTTAAAAAGTCGCTATTGCTTATTGCATTCAGCATCGTTAGACGACTCTTATATGCCTTGGATGACCACTGTCTGATGATTATTTTAGATTTTATGCCAAATTTTGATTTCGTGTCTTACGTCCCTACATTAGACGACCTTGGATATCTTCTCCCACACGCCATACAACTTTGATGGTCGGGTGAATTTGCTATTTACTGTCGGTGTTCACTTTTTCGTGGTTAAATATGTATTCTGAGACAGTTTACTCAAAGTTAGAGAAAAAAATTTTCTTCTCAAAAAATCCCCGAAACCAATGTCTTATACATTGTACCAGGTTATGAGGCGCACCTGTGTGTGAAGAGTTCTTCGTGTGGTTTATAGACATTTCAGGCACTTGGTATATATTTTTGGTTTCTTACCAACCAATTCGACTTGCCTTCATCTCTTGTTAGGTTTATAATATCAATACTCGAACTTATATGCATGTTCAGGGACATCATTTTAACTTTCGGTTTGCACCCAAGTCCCGAACTTAGAGATATTTTTGGTTTTGGACCAACCAATTCGACTTGCCTTCATCTCTTGTTAGGTTTATAATATCAATACTCGAACTTATATGCATGTTCAGGGACATCATATTAACTTTCGGTTTGTACCCAAGTCCCGAACTTAGTGATATTTTTGGTTTCCGACCACCAATTCGACTTGCCTTCATCGCTTGTTAGGTTTATAATATCAATACTCGAACTTATATGCATGTTCAGGGACATCATTTTAACTTTCGGTTTGTACCCAAGTCCCGAACTTAGTGATATTTTGGTTTCCAACCAACCAATTCGACTTGCCTTCATCTCTTGTTAGGTTTATAATATCAATACTCGAACTTATATGCATGTTCAGGGACATCATATTAACTTTCGGTTTGTACCCAAGTCCCGAACTTAGTGATATTTTTGGTTTCGTACAACCAATTCGACTTGCCTTCATCTCTTGTTAGGTTTATAATATCAATACTCGAACTTATATGCATGTTCAGGGACATCATTTTAACTTTCGGTTGCACCCAAGTCCCGAACTTAGAGATATTTTTGGTTTTGGACCAACCAATTCGACTTGCCTTCACTCTTGTTAGGTTTATAATATCAATACTCGAACTTATATGCATGTTCAGGGACATCATATTAACTTTCGGTTTGTACCCAAGTCCCGAACTTAGTGATATTTTTGGTTTCCGACCAACCAATTCGACTGCATGTTCAGGGACATCATTTTAACTTTCGGTTTGTACCCAAGTCCCGAACTTAGTGATATTTTGGTTTCCAACAACCAATTCGACTTGCCTCTCTTGTAGGTTATAATATCAATACTCGAACTTATATGCATGTTCAGGGACATCATATTAACTTTCGGTTTGTCCCAAGTCCCGAACTTAGAGATATTTTTGGTTCTTACTTACCAATTCGACTTGCCTTCATCTCTTGTTAGGTTTATAATATCAATACTCGAACTTATATGCAGTTCAGGGACATCATATTCACTTTCGGTTTGCACCAAGTCCGAACTTAGTGATATTTTTGGTTCTTACAACCAATTCGACTTGCCTTCATCTCTTGTTAGGTTTATAATATCAATACTCGAACTTATATGCATGTTCAGGGACATCATTTTAACTTTCGGTTTGCACCCAAGTCCCGAACTTAGAGATATTTTTGGTTTCTTACTTACCAATTCGACTTGCCTTCATCTCTTGTTAGGTTTATAATATCAATACTCGAACTTATATGCATGTTCAGGGACATCATATTAACTTTCGGTTTGCACCCAAGTCCCGAACTTAGTGATATTTTTGGTTTCTTACCAACCAATTCGACTTGCCTTCATCTCTTGTTAGGTTTATAATATCAATACTCGAACTTATATGCATGTTCAGGGACATCATTTTAACTTTCGGTTTGCACCCAAGTCCCGAACTTAGAGATATTTTTGGTTTTGGACCAACCAATTCGACTTGCCTTCATCTCTTGTTAGGTTTATAATATCAATACTCGAACTTATATGCATGTTCAGGGACATCATATTAACTTTCGGTTTGCACCCAAGTCCCGAACTTAGAGATATTTTTGGTTTCTTACTTACCAATTCGACTTGCCTTCATCTCTTGTTAGGTTTATAATATCAATACTCGAACTTATATGCATGTTCAGGGACATCATTTTAACTTTCGGTTTGCACCCAAGTCCCGAACTTAGTGATATTTTTGGTTTCTTACTTACCAATTCGACTTGCCTTCATCTCTTGTTAGGTTTATAATATCAATACTCGAACTTATATGCATGTTCAGGGACATCATTTTAACTTTCGGTTTGCACCCAAGTCCCGAACTTAGAGATATTTTTGGTTTCTTACTTACCAATTCGACTTGCCTTCATCTCTTGTTAGGTTTATAATATCAATACTCGAACTTATATGCATGTTCAGGGACATCATTTTAACTTTCGGTTTGCACCCAAGTCCCGAACTTAGAGATATTTTTGGTTTCTTACTTACCAATTCGACTTGCCTTCATCTCTTGTTAGGTTTATAATATCAATACTCGAACTTATATGCATGTTCAGGGACATCATTTTAACTTTCGGTTTGCACCCAAGTCCCGAACTTAGAGATATTTTTGGTTTCTTACTTACCAATTCGACTTGCCTTCATCTCTTGTTAGGTTTATAATATCAATACTCGAACTTATATGCATGTTCAGGGACATCATATTCACTTTCGGTTTGCACCCAAGTCCCGAACTTAGTGATATTTTTGGTTTCTTACCTACCAATTCGACTTGCCTTCATCTCTTGTTAGGTTTATAATATCAATACTCGAACTTATATGCATGTTCAGGGACATCATTTTAACTTTCGGTTTGCACCCAAGTCCCGAACTTAGAGATATTTTTGGTTTTGGACCTACCAATTCGACTTGCCTTCATCTCTTGTTAGGTTTATAATATCAATACTCGAACTTATATGCATGTTCAGGGACATCATATTAACTTTCGGTTTGCACCCAAGTCCCGAACTTAGAGATATTTTTGGTTTCTTACTTACCAATTCGACTTGCCTTCATCTCTTGTTAGGTTTATAATATCAATACTCGAACTTATATGCATGTTCAGGGACATCATTTTAACTTTCGGTTTGCACCCAAGTCCCGAACTTAGTGATATTTTTGGTTTCTTACTTACCAATTCGACTTGCCTTCATCTCTTGTTAGGTTTATAATATCAATACTCGAACTTATAAGCATGTTCAGGGACATCATTTTAACTTTCGGTTTGCACCCAAGTCCCGAACTTAGAGATATTTTTGGTTTCTTACTTACCAATTCGACTTGCCTTCATCTCTTGTTAGGTTTATAATATCAATACTCGAACTTATATGCATGTTCAGGGACATCATTTTAACTTTCGGTTTGCACCCAAGTCCCGAACTTAGAGATATTTTTGGTTTCTTACTTACCAATTCGACTTGCCTTCATCTCTTGTTAGGTTTATAATATCAATACTCGAACTTATATGCATGTTCAGGGACATCATTTTAACTTTCGGTTTGCACCCAAGTCCCGAACTTAGAGATATTTTTGGTTTCTTACTTACCAATTCGACTTGCCTTCATCTCTTGTTAGGTTTATAATATCAATACTCGAACTTATATGCATGTTCAGGGACATCATATTCACTTTCGGTTTGCACCCAAGTCCCGAACTTAGAGATATTTTTGGTTTTGGACCAACCAATTCGACTTGCCTTCATCTCTTGTTAGGTTTATAATATCAATACTCGAACTTATATGCATGTTCAGGGACATCATATTAACTTTCGGTTTGTACCCAAGTCCCGAACTTAGTGATATTTTTGGTTTCCGACCAACCAATTCGACTTGCCTTCATCGCTTGTTAGGTTTATAATATCAATACTCGAACTTATATGCATGTTCAGGGACATCATTTTAACTTTCGGTTTGTACCCAAGTCCCGAACTTAGTGATATTTTTGGTTTCCAACCAACCAATTCGACTTGCCTTCATCTCTTGTTAGGTTTATAATATCAATACTCGAACTTATATGCATGTTCAGGGACATCATATTAACTTTCGGTTTGTACCCAAGTCCCGAACTTAGTGATATTTTTGGTTTCCGACCAACCAATTCGACTTGCCTTCATCTCTTGTTAGGTTTATAATATCAATACTCGAACTTATATGCATGTTCAGGAACATCATTTTAACTTTCGGTTTGCACCCAAGTCCCGAACTTAGAGATATTTTTGGTTTTGGACCAACCAATTCGACTTGCCTTCATCTCTTGTTAGGTTTATAATATCAATACTCGAACTTATATGCATGTTCAGGGACATCATATTAACTTTCGGTTTGTACCCAAGTCCCGAACTTAGTGATATTTTTGGTTTCCGACCAACCAATTCGACTTGCCTTCATCGCTTGTTAGGTTTATAATATCAATACTCGAACTTATATGCATGTTCAGGGACATCATTTTAACTTTCGGTTTGTACCCAAGTCCCGAACTTAGTGATATTTTTGGTTTCCAACCAACCAATTCGACTTGCCTTCATCTCTTGTTAGGTTTATAATATCAATACTCGAACTTATATGCATGTTCAGGGACATCATATTAACTTTCGGTTTGTACCCAAGTCCCGAACTTAGAGATATTTTTGGTTTCTTACTTACCAATTCGACTTGCCTTCATCTCTTGTTAGGTTTATAATATCAATACTCGAACTTATATGCATGTTCAGGGACATCATATTCACTTTCGGTTTGCACCCAAGTCCCGAACTTAGTGATATTTTTGGTTTCTTACCAACCAATTCGACTTGCCTTCATCTCTTGTTAGGTTTATAATATCAATACTCGAACTTATATGCATGTTCAGGGACATCATTTTAACTTTCGGTTTGCACCCAAGTCCCGAACTTAGAGATATTTTTGGTTTCTTACTTACCAATTCGACTTGCCTTCATCTCTTGTTAGGTTTATAATCAATACTCGAACTTATATGCATGTTCAGGGACATCATATTCACTTTCGGTTTGCACCCAAGTCCCGAACTTAGTGATATTTTTGGTTTCTTACCAACCAATTCGACTTGCCTTCATCTCTTGTTAGGTTTATAATATCAATACTCGAACTTATATGCATGTTCAGGGACATCATTTTAACTTTCGGTTTGCACCAAGTCCCGAACTTAGAGATATTTTTGGTTTTGGACCAACCAATTCGACTTGCCTTCATCTCTTGTTAGGTTTATAATATCAATACTCGAACTTATATGCATGTTCAGGGACATCATATTAACTTTCGGTTTGCACCCAAGTCCCGAACTTAGAGATATTTTTGGTTTCTTACTTACCAATTCGACTTGCCTTCATCTCTTGTTAGGTTTATAATATCAATACTCGAACTTATATGCATGTTCAGGGACATCATTTTAACTTTCGGTTTGCACCCAAGTCCCGAACTTAGTGATATTTTTGGTTTCTTACTTACCAATTCGACTTGCCTTCATCTCTTGTTAGGTTTATAATCAATACTCGAACTTATATGCATGTTCAGGGACATCATTTTAACTTTCGGTTTGCACCCAAGTCCCGAACTTAGAGATATTTTTGGTTTCTTACTTACCAATTCGACTTGCCTTCATCTCTTGTTAGGTTTATAATATCAATACTCGAACTTATATGCATGTTCAGGGACATCATTTTAACTTTCGGTTTGCACCCAAGTCCCGAACTTAGAGATATTTTGGTTTCTTACTAACCAATTCGACTTGCCTTCATCCTTGTTAGGTTTATAATATCAATACTCGAACTTATATGCATGTTCAGGGACATCATTTTAACTTTCGGTTTGCACCCAAGTCCCGAACTTAGAGATATTTTGGTTTCTTACTTACCAATTCGACTTGCCTTCATCTCTTGTTAGGTTATAATATCAATACTCGAACTTATATGCTGTTCAGGGACATCATATTCACTTTCGGTTTGCACCCAAGTCCCGAACTTAGTGATATTTTTGG
>NW_026060492.1:37500-45000 GCF_943734695.1 Anopheles maculipalpis | reverse complement strand
TCATGATTAATAATGCATCCTGAGACCGTTTTACTCAAAGTTAGAGCAAAAAAATTTTTTGTCCAAAAATCTTCCGTCGGTCATACCGGTACCCATGTCCTATGACTTGTACCAAGTTGTGAAGGGTACATTTTGACAAAAATCCAAAAAAATCATTAAAAAGTCGCTATTGCTTATTGCATTCAGCATCGTTAGACGACTCTTATATGCCTTGGATGACCACTGTCTGATGATTATTTTAGCTTTTATGCCAAAATTTTGATTTCGTGTCTTACGTCCCTACATTAGACGACCTTGGATTTTCTTCTCCCACACCGCCATACAACTTTGATGGTCGGGTAACTTTCG
Source organism: Anopheles maculipalpis (assembly GCF_943734695.1). Classification (NCBI taxonomy): domain Eukaryota; kingdom Metazoa; phylum Arthropoda; class Insecta; order Diptera; family Culicidae; genus Anopheles; species Anopheles maculipalpis. Next base: position 44,652 of record NW_026060492.1, on the reverse strand, counting down.
CTATTTACTGTCGGAGATCACTTTTCGTGATTAATAATGCATCCTGACACCGTTTTACTCAAAGTTAGAGCAAAAAAATTTTTTGTCCAAAAATCTTCCGTCGGTCATACCGGTACCCATGTCCTATGACTTGTACCAAGTTGTGAAGGGTACATTTTGACAAAAATCCAAAAAAATCATTAAAAAGTCGCTATTGCTTATTGCATTCAGCATCGTTAGACGACTCTTATATGCCTTGGATGACCACTGTCTGATGATTATTTTAGCTTTTATGCCAAAATTTTGATTTCGTGTCTTACGTCCCTACATTAGACGACCTTGGATTTTCTTCTCCCACACCGCCATGCAACTTTGATGGTCGGGTAACTTTCGCTATTTACGGTCGGAGATCACTTTTCGTGATTAATAATGCATCCTGAGACCGTTTTACTCAAAGTTAGAGCAAAAAAATTTTTTGTCCAAAAATCTTCCGTCGGTCATACCGGTACCCATGTCCTATGACTTGTACCAAGTTGTGAAGGGTAAATTTTGACAAAAATCCAAAAAAATCATTAAAAAGTCGCTATTGCTTATTGCATTCAGCATCGTTAGACGACTCTAATATGCCTTGGATGACCACTGTCTGATGATTATTTTAGCTTTTATGCCAAAATTTTGATTTCGTGTCTTACGTCCCTACATTAGACGACCTTGGATTTTCGTCTCCTGCACCGCCATGCAACTTTGATGGTCGGGTGACTTTTGCTATTTACCGTCGGAGATCACTTTTCATGCTTAAAAAAGCATCCTGACACAGTTTTACTCAAAGTTAGAGTCAAAAAAATTTTTGTCAAAAAATCTTCCGTCGGTCATACCGATACCCATGTCCTATAACTTGTACCAAGTTGTGAAGGGTAAATTTTGACAAAAATCCAAAAAAATCATTAAAAAGTCGCTATTGCTTATTGCATTCAGCATCGTTAGACGACTCTTATATGCCTTGGATGACCACTGTCTGATGATTACTTAAGCTTTTATGCCAAAATTTTGATTTCGTGTCTTACGTCCCTACATTAGACGACCTTGGATTTTCGTCTCCTGCACCGCCATGCAACTTTGATGGTCGGGTAACTTTCGCTATTTACTGTCGGAGATCACTTTTCATGATTAATAATGCATCCTGAGACCGTTTTACTCAAAGTTAGAGCAAAAAAATTTTTTGTCCAAAAATCTTCCGTCGGTCATACCGGTACCCATGTCCTATGACTTGTACCAAGTTGTGAAGGGTACATTTTGACAAAAATCCAAAAAAATCATTAAAAAGTCGCTATTGCTTATTGCATTCAGCATCGTTAGACGACTCTTATATGCCTTGGATGACCACTGTCTGATGATTATTTTAGATTTTATGCCAAAATTTTGATTTCGTGTCTTACGTCCCTACATTAGACGACCTTGGACTTTCGTCTCCTACACCGCCATGCAACTTTGATGGTCGGGTAACTTTCGCTATTTACTGTCGGAGATCACTTTTCGTGATTAATAATGCATCCTGACACCGTTTTACTCAAAGTTAGAGTAAAAAAATTTTTTGTCCAAAAATCTTCCGTCGGTCATACCGGTACCCATGTCCTATGACTTGTACCAAGTTGTGAAGGGTACATTTTGACAAAAATCCAAAAAAATCATTAAAAAGTCGCTATTGCTTATTGCATTCAGCATCGTTAGACGACTCTAATATGCCTTGGATGACCACTGTCTGATGATTATTTTAGCTTTTATGCCAAAATTTTGATTTCGTGTCTTACGTCCCTACATTAGACGACCTTGGATTTTCGTCTCCTGCACCGCCATGCAACTTTGATGGTCGGGTAACTTTCGCTATTTACTGTCGGAGATCACTTTTCATGATTAATAATGCATCCTGAGACCGTTTTACTCAAAGTTAGAGCAAAAAAATTTTTTGTCCAAAAATCTTCCGTCGGTCATACCGGTACCCATGTCCTATGACTTGTACCAAGTTGTGAAGGGTACATTTTGACAAAAATCCAAAAAAATCTTTAAAAAGTCGCTATTGCTTATTGCATTCAGCATCGTTAGACGACTCTTATATGCCTTGGATGACCACTGTCTGATGATTATTTTAGATTTTATGCCAAAATTTTGATTTCGTGTCTTACGTCCCTACATTAGACGACCTTGGATTTTCTTCTCCCACACCGCCATACAACTTTGATGGTCGGGTGATTTTTGCTATTTACTGTCGGTGTTCACTTTTCGTGGTTAAATATGTATTCTGAGACAGTTTTACTCAAAGTTAGAGAAAAAAATTTTCTTCTCAAAAAATCCCCCGAAACCAATGTTGTATACATTGTACCAGGTTATGAGGCGCACCTGTGTGTGAAGAGTTCTTCGTGTGGTTTATAGACATTTCAGGCACTTGGTATATATTTTTGGTTTCTTACCAACCAATTCGACTTGCCTTCATCTCTTGTTAGGTTTATAATATCAATACTCGAACTTATATGCATGTTCAGGGACATCATTTTAACTTTCGGTTTGCACCCAAGTCCCGAACTTAGAGATATTTTTGGTTTTGGACCAACCAATTCGACTTGCCTTCATCTCTTGTTAGGTTTATAATATCAATACTCGAACTTATATGCATGTTCAGGGACATCATATTAACTTTCGGTTTGTACCCAAGTCCCGAACTTAGTGATATTTTTGGTTTCCGACCAACCAATTCGACTTGCCTTCATCGCTTGTTAGGTTTATAATATCAATACTCGAACTTATATGCATGTTCAGGGACATCATTTTAACTTTCGGTTTGTACCCAAGTCCCGAACTTAGTGATATTTTTGGTTTCCAACCAACCAATTCGACTTGCCTTCATCTCTTGTTAGGTTTATAATATCAATACTCGAACTTATATGCATGTTCAGGGACATCATATTAACTTTCGGTTTGTACCCAAGTCCCGAACTTAGTGATATTTTTGGTTTCCGACCAACCAATTCGACTTGCCTTCATCTCTTGTTAGGTTTATAATATCAATACTCGAACTTATATGCATGTTCAGGAACATCATTTTAACTTTCGGTTTGCACCCAAGTCCCGAACTTAGAGATATTTTTGGTTTTGGACCAACCAATTCGACTTGCCTTCATCTCTTGTTAGGGTTTATAATATCAATACTCGAACTTATATGCATGTTCAGGGACATCATATTAACTTTCGGTTTGTACCCAAGTCCCGAACTTAGTGATATTTTTGGTTTCCGACCAACCAATTCGACTTGCCTTCATCGCTTGTTAGGTTTATAATATCAATACTCGAACTTATATGCATGTTCAGGGACATCATTTTAACTTTCGGTTTGTACCCAAGTCCCGAACTTAGTGATATTTTTGGTTTCCAACCAACCAATTCGACTTGCCTTCATCTCTTGTTAGGTTTATAATATCAATACTCGAACTTATATGCATGTTCAGGGACATCATATTAACTTTCGGTTTGTACCCAAGTCCCGAACTTAGAGATATTTTTGGTTTCTTACTTACCAATTCGACTTGCCTTCATCTCTTGTTAGGTTTATAATATCAATACTCGAACTTATATGCATGTTCAGGGACATCATATTCACTTTCGGTTTGCACCCAAGTCCCGAACTTAGTGATATTTTTGGTTTCTTACCAACCAATTCGACTTGCCTTCATCTCTTGTTAGGTTTATAATATCAATACTCGAACTTATATGCATGTTCAGGGACATCATTTTAACTTTCGGTTTGCACCCAAGTCCCGAACTTAGAGATATTTTTGGTTTCTTACTTACCAATTCGACTTGCCTTCATCTCTTGTTAGGTTTATAATATCAATACTCGAACTTATATGCATGTTCAGGGACATCATATTAACTTTCGGTTTGCACCCAAGTCCCGAACTTAGTGATATTTTTGGTTTCTTACCAACCAATTCGACTTGCCTTCATCTCTTGTTAGGTTTATAATATCAATACTCGAACTTATATGCATGTTCAGGGACATCATTTTAACTTTCGGTTTGCACCCAAGTCCCGAACTTAGAGATATTTTTGGTTTTGGACCAACCAATTCGACTTGCCTTCATCTCTTGTTAGGTTTATAATATCAATACTCGAACTTATATGCATGTTCAGGGACATCATATTAACTTTCGGTTTGCACCCAAGTCCCGAACTTAGAGATATTTTTGGTTTCTTACTTACCAATTCGACTTGCCTTCATCTCTTGTTAGGTTTATAATATCAATACTCGAACTTATATGCATGTTCAGGGACATCATTTTAACTTTCGGTTTGCACCCAAGTCCCGAACTTAGTGATATTTTTGGTTTCTTACTTACCAATTCGACTTGCCTTCATCTCTTGTTAGGTTTATAATATCAATACTCGAACTTATATGCATGTTCAGGGACATCATTTTAACTTTCGGTTTGCACCCAAGTCCCGAACTTAGAGATATTTTTGGTTTCTTACTTACCAATTCGACTTGCCTTCATCTCTTGTTAGGTTTATAATATCAATACTCGAACTTATATGCATGTTCAGGGACATCATTTTAACTTTCGGTTTGCACCCAAGTCCCGAACTTAGAGATATTTTTGGTTTCTTACTTACCAATTCGACTTGCCTTCATCTCTTGTTAGGTTTATAATATCAATACTCGAACTTATATGCATGTTCAGGGACATCATTTTAACTTTCGGTTTGCACCCAAGTCCCGAACTTAGAGATATTTTTGGTTTCTTACTTACCAATTCGACTTGCCTTCATCTCTTGTTAGGTTTATAATATCAATACTCGAACTTATATGCATGTTCAGGGACATCATTTTAACTTTCGGTTTGCACCCAAGTCCCGAACTTAGTGATATTTTTGGTTTCTTACCAACCAATTCGACTTGCCTTCATCTCTTGTTAGGTTTATAATATCAATACTCGAACTTATATGCATGTTCAGGGACATCATTTTAACTTTCGGTTTGCACCCAAGTCCCGAACTTAGAGATATTTTTGGTTTTGGACCAACCAATTCGACTTGCCTTCATCTCTTGTTAGGTTTATAATATCAATACTCGAACTTATATGCATGTTCAGGGACATCATATTAACTTTCGGTTTGCACCCAAGTCCCGAACTTAGAGATATTTTTGGTTTCTTACTTACCAATTCGACTTGCCTTCATCTCTTGTTAGGTTTATAATATCAATACTCGAACTTATATGCATGTTCAGGGACATCATTTTAACTTTCGGTTTGCACCCAAGTCCCGAACTTAGTGATATTTTTGGTTTCTTACTTACCAATTCGACTTGCCTTCATCTCTTGTTAGGTTTATAATATCAATACTCGAACTTATATGCATGTTCAGGGACATCATTTTAACTTTCGGTTTGCACCCAAGTCCCGAACTTAGAGATATTTTTGGTTTCTTACTTACCAATTCGACTTGCCTTCATCTCTTGTTAGGTTTATAATATCAATACTCGAACTTATATGCATGTTCAGGGACATCATTTTAACTTTCGGTTTGCACCCAAGTCCCGAACTTAGAGATATTTTTGGTTTCTTACTTACCAATTCGACTTGCCTTCATCTCTTGTTAGGTTTATAATATCAATACTCGAACTTATATGCATGTTCAGGGACATCATTTTAACTTTCGGTTTGCACCCAAGTCCCGAACTTAGAGATATTTTTGGTTTCTTACTTACCAATTCGACTTGCCTTCATCTCTTGTTAGGTTTATAATATCAATACTCGAACTTATATGCATGTTCAGGGACATCATATTCACTTTCGGTTTGCACCCAAGTCCCGAACTTAGAGATATTTTTGGTTTTGGACCAACCAATTCGACTTGCCTTCATCTCTTGTTAGGTTTATAATATCAATACTCGAACTTATATGCATGTTCAGGGACATCATATTAACTTTCGGTTTGTACCCAAGTCCCGAACTTAGTGATATTTTTGGTTTCCGACCAACCAATTCGACTTGCCTTCATCGCTTGTTAGGTTTATAATATCAATACTCGAACTTATATGCATGTTCAGGGACATCATTTTAACTTTCGGTTTGTACCCAAGTCCCGAACTTAGTGATATTTTTGGTTTCCAACCAACCAATTCGACTTGCCTTCATCTCTTGTTAGGTTTATAATATCAATACTCGAACTTATATGCATGTTCAGGGACATCATATTAACTTTCGGTTTGTACCCAAGTCCCGAACTTAGTGATATTTTTGGTTTCCGACCAACCAATTCGACTTGCCTTCATCTCTTGTTAGGTTTATAATATCAATACTCGAACTTATATGCATGTTCAGGAACATCATTTTAACTTTCGGTTTGCACCCAAGTCCCGAACTTAGAGATATTTTTGGTTTTGGACCAACCAATTCGACTTGCCTTCATCTCTTGTTAGGTTTATAATATCAATACTCGAACTTATATGCATGTTCAGGGACATCATATTAACTTTCGGTTTGTACCCAAGTCCCGAACTTAGTGATATTTTTGGTTTCCGACCAACCAATTCGACTTGCCTTCATCGCTTGTTAGGTTTATAATATCAATACTCGAACTTATATGCATGTTCAGGGACATCATTTTAACTTTCGGTTTGTACCCAAGTCCCGAACTTAGTGATATTTTTGGTTTCCAACCAACCAATTCGACTTGCCTTCATCTCTTGTTAGGTTTATAATATCAATACTCGAACTTATATGCATGTTCAGGGACATCATATTAACTTTCGGTTTGTACCCAAGTCCCGAACTTAGAGATATTTTTGGTTTCTTACTTACCAATTCGACTTGCCTTCATCTCTTGTTAGGTTTATAATATCAATACTCGAACTTATATGCATGTTCAGGGACATCATATTCACTTTCGGTTTGCACCCAAGTCCCGAACTTAGTGATATTTTTGGTTTCTTACCAACCAATTCGACTTGCCTTCATCTCTTGTTAGGTTTATAATATCAATACTCGAACTTATATGCATGTTCAGGGACATCATTTTAACTTTCGGTTTGCACCCAAGTCCCGAACTTAGAGATATTTTTGGTTTCTTACTTACCAATTCGACTTGCCTTCATCTCTTGTTAGGTTTATAATATCAATA
>NW_026060492.1:10000-25000 GCF_943734695.1 Anopheles maculipalpis | reverse complement strand
TCATGATTAATAATGCATCCTGAGACCGTTTTACTCAAAGTTAGAGCAAAAAAATTTTTTGTCCAAAAATCTTCCGTCGGTCATACCGGTACCCATGTCCTATGACTTGTACCAAGTTGTGAAGGGTACATTTTGACAAAAATCCAAAAAAATCATTAAAAAGTCGCTATTGCTTATTGCATTCAGCATCGTTAGACGACTCTTATATGCCTTGGATGACCACTGTCTGATGATTATTTTAGCTTTTATGCCAAAATTTTGATTTCGTGTCTTACGTCCCTACATTAGACGACCTTGGATTTTCTTCTCCCACACCGCCATACAACTTTGATGGTCGGGTAACTTTCGCTATTTACTGTCGGAGATCACTTTTCGTGATTAATAATGCATCCTGACACCGTTTTACTCAAAGTTAGAGCAAAAAAATTTTTTGTCCAAAAATCTTCCGTCGGTCATACCGGTACCCATGTCCTATGACTTGTACCAAGTTGTGAAGGGTACATTTTGACAAAAATCCAAAAAAATCATTAAAAAGTCGCTATTGCTTATTGCATTCAGCATCGTTAGACGACTCTTATATGCCTTGGATGACCACTGTCTGATGATTATTTTAGCTTTTATGCCAAAATTTTGATTTCGTGTCTTACGTCCCTACATTAGACGACCTTGGATTTTCTTCTCCCACACCGCCATGCAACTTTGATGGTCGGGTAACTTTCGCTATTTACGGTCGGAGATCACTTTTCGTGATTAATAATGCATCCTGAGACCGTTTTACTCAAAGTTAGAGCAAAAAAATTTTTTGTCCAAAAATCTTCCGTCGGTCATACCGGTACCCATGTCCTATGACTTGTACCAAGTTGTGAAGGGTAAATTTTGACAAAAATCCAAAAAAATCATTAAAAAGTCGCTATTGCTTATTGCATTCAGCATCGTTAGACGACTCTAATATGCCTTGGATGACCACTGTCTGATGATTATTTTAGCTTTTATGCCAAAATTTTGATTTCGTGTCTTACGTCCCTACATTAGACGACCTTGGATTTTCGTCTCCTGCACCGCCATGCAACTTTGATGGTCGGGTGACTTTTGCTATTTACCGTCGGAGATCACTTTTCATGCTTAAAAAAGCATCCTGACACAGTTTTACTCAAAGTTAGAGTCAAAAAAATTTTTGTCAAAAAATCTTCCGTCGGTCATACCGATACCCATGTCCTATAACTTGTACCAAGTTGTGAAGGGTAAATTTTGACAAAAATCCAAAAAAATCATTAAAAAGTCGCTATTGCTTATTGCATTCAGCATCGTTAGACGACTCTTATATGCCTTGGATGACCACTGTCTGATGATTACTTAAGCTTTTATGCCAAAATTTTGATTTCGTGTCTTACGTCCCTACATTAGACGACCTTGGATTTTCGTCTCCTGCACCGCCATGCAACTTTGATGGTCGGGTAACTTTCGCTATTTACTGTCGGAGATCACTTTTCATGATTAATAATGCATCCTGAGACCGTTTTACTCAAAGTTAGAGCAAAAAAATTTTTTGTCCAAAAATCTTCCGTCGGTCATACCGGTACCCATGTCCTATGACTTGTACCAAGTTGTGAAGGGTACATTTTGACAAAAATCCAAAAAAATCATTAAAAAGTCGCTATTGCTTATTGCATTCAGCATCGTTAGACGACTCTTATATGCCTTGGATGACCACTGTCTGATGATTATTTTAGATTTTATGCCAAAATTTTGATTTCGTGTCTTACGTCCCTACATTAGACGACCTTGGACTTTCGTCTCCTACACCGCCATGCAACTTTGATGGTCGGGTAACTTTCGCTATTTACTGTCGGAGATCACTTTTCGTGATTAATAATGCATCCTGACACCGTTTTACTCAAAGTTAGAGTAAAAAAATTTTTTGTCCAAAAATCTTCCGTCGGTCATACCGGTACCCATGTCCTATGACTTGTACCAAGTTGTGAAGGGTACATTTTGACAAAAATCCAAAAAAATCATTAAAAAGTCGCTATTGCTTATTGCATTCAGCATCGTTAGACGACTCTAATATGCCTTGGATGACCACTGTCTGATGATTATTTTAGCTTTTATGCCAAAATTTTGATTTCGTGTCTTACGTCCCTACATTAGACGACCTTGGATTTTCGTCTCCTGCACCGCCATGCAACTTTGATGGTCGGGTAACTTTCGCTATTTACTGTCGGAGATCACTTTTCATGATTAATAATGCATCCTGAGACCGTTTTACTCAAAGTTAGAGCAAAAAAATTTTTTGTCCAAAAATCTTCCGTCGGTCATACCGGTACCCATGTCCTATGACTTGTACCAAGTTGTGAAGGGTACATTTTGACAAAAATCCAAAAAAATCTTTAAAAAGTCGCTATTGCTTATTGCATTCAGCATCGTTAGACGACTCTTATATGCCTTGGATGACCACTGTCTGATGATTATTTTAGATTTTATGCCAAAATTTTGATTTCGTGTCTTACGTCCCTACATTAGACGACCTTGGATTTTCTTCTCCCACACCGCCATACAACTTTGATGGTCGGGTGATTTTTGCTATTTACTGTCGGTGTTCACTTTTCGTGGTTAAATATGTATTCTGAGACAGTTTTACTCAAAGTTAGAGAAAAAAATTTTCTTCTCAAAAAATCCCCCGAAACCAATGTCTTATACATTGTACCAGGTTATGAGGCGCACCTGTGTGTGAAGAGTTCTTCGTGTGGTTTATAGACATTTCAGGCACTTGGTATATATTTTTGGTTTCTTACCAACCAATTCGACTTGCCTTCATCTCTTGTTAGGTTTATAATATCAATACTCGAACTTATATGCATGTTCAGGGACATCATTTTAACTTTCGGTTTGCACCCAAGTCCCGAACTTAGAGATATTTTTGGTTTTGGACCAACCAATTCGACTTGCCTTCATCTCTTGTTAGGTTTATAATATCAATACTCGAACTTATATGCATGTTCAGGGACATCATATTAACTTTCGGTTTGTACCCAAGTCCCGAACTTAGTGATATTTTTGGTTTCCGACCAACCAATTCGACTTGCCTTCATCGCTTGTTAGGTTTATAATATCAATACTCGAACTTATATGCATGTTCAGGGACATCATTTTAACTTTCGGTTTGTACCCAAGTCCCGAACTTAGTGATATTTTTGGTTTCCAACCAACCAATTCGACTTGCCTTCATCTCTTGTTAGGTTTATAATATCAATACTCGAACTTATATGCATGTTCAGGGACATCATATTAACTTTCGGTTTGTACCCAAGTCCCGAACTTAGTGATATTTTTGGTTTCCGACCAACCAATTCGACTTGCCTTCATCTCTTGTTAGGTTTATAATATCAATACTCGAACTTATATGCATGTTCAGGAACATCATTTTAACTTTCGGTTTGCACCCAAGTCCCGAACTTAGAGATATTTTTGGTTTTGGACCAACCAATTCGACTTGCCTTCATCTCTTGTTAGGTTTATAATATCAATACTCGAACTTATATGCATGTTCAGGGACATCATATTAACTTTCGGTTTGTACCCAAGTCCCGAACTTAGTGATATTTTTGGTTTCCGACCAACCAATTCGACTTGCCTTCATCGCTTGTTAGGTTTATAATATCAATACTCGAACTTATATGCATGTTCAGGGACATCATTTTAACTTTCGGTTTGTACCCAAGTCCCGAACTTAGTGATATTTTTGGTTTCCAACCAACCAATTCGACTTGCCTTCATCTCTTGTTAGGTTTATAATATCAATACTCGAACTTATATGCATGTTCAGGGACATCATATTAACTTTCGGTTTGAACCCAAGTCCCGAACTTAGAGATATTTTTGGTTTATTACAAACCAATTCGACTTGCCTTCATCTCTTGTTAGGTTTATAATATCAATACTCGAACTTATATGCATGTTCAGGGACATCATATTAACTTTCGGTTTGCACCCAAGTCCCGAACTTAGTGATATTTTTGGTTTCTTACCAACCAATTCGACTTGCCTTCATCTCTTGTTAGGTTTATAATATCAATACTCGAACTTATATGCATGTTCAGGGACATCATTTTAACTTTCGGTTTGCACCCAAGTCCCGAACTTAGAGATATTTTTGGTTTCTTACTTACCAATTCGACTTGCCTTCATCTCTTGTTAGGTTTATAATATCAATACTCGAACTTATATGCATGTTCAGGGACATCATATTCACTTTCGGTTTGCACCCAAGTCCCGAACTTAGTGATATTTTTGGTTTCTTACCAACCAATTCGACTTGCCTTCATCTCTTGTTAGGTTTATAATATCAATACTCGAACTTATATGCATGTTCAGGGACATCATTTTAACTTTCGGTTTGCACCCAAGTCCCGAACTTAGAGATATTTTTGGTTTTGGACCAACCAATTCGACTTGCCTTCATCTCTTGTTAGGTTTATAATATCAATACTCGAACTTATATGCATGTTCAGGGACATCATATTAACTTTCGGTTTGCACCCAAGTCCCGAACTTAGAGATATTTTTGGTTTCTTACTTACCAATTCGACTTGCCTTCATCTCTTGTTAGGTTTATAATATCAATACTCGAACTTATATGCATGTTCAGGGACATCATTTTAACTTTCGGTTTGCACCCAAGTCCCGAACTTAGTGATATTTTTGGTTTCTTACTTACCAATTCGACTTGCCTTCATCTCTTGTTAGGTTTATAATATCAATACTCGAACTTATATGCATGTTCAGGGACATCATTTTAACTTTCGGTTTGCACCCAAGTCCCGAACTTAGAGATATTTTTGGTTTCTTACTTACCAATTCGACTTGCCTTCATCTCTTGTTAGGTTTATAATATCAATACTCGAACTTATATGCATGTTCAGGGACATCATTTTAACTTTCGGTTTGCACCCAAGTCCCGAACTTAGAGATATTTTTGGTTTCTTACAAACCAATTCGACTTGCCTTCATCTCTTGTTAGGTTTATAATATCAATACTCGAACTTATATGCATGTTCAGGGACATCATATTAACTTTCGGTTTGCACCCAAGTCCCGAACTTAGAGATATTTTTGGTTTCTTACTTACCAATTCGACTTGCCTTCATCTCTTGTTAGGTTTATAATATCAATACTCGAACTTATATGCATGTTCAGGGACATCATATTCACTTTCGGTTTGCACCCAAGTCCCGAACTTAGTGATATTTTTGGTTTCTTACCAACCAATTCGACTTGCCTTCATCTCTTGTTAGGTTTATAATATCAATACTCGAACTTATATGCATGTTCAGGGACATCATTTTAACTTTCGGTTTGCACCCAAGTCCCGAACTTAGAGATATTTTTGGTTTTGGACCAACCAATTCGACTTGCCTTCATCTCTTGTTAGGTTTATAATATCAATACTCGAACTTATATGCATGTTCAGGGACATCATATTAACTTTCGGTTTGCACCCAAGTCCCGAACTTAGAGATATTTTTGGTTTCTTACTTACCAATTCGACTTGCCTTCATCTCTTGTTAGGTTTATAATATCAATACTCGAACTTATATGCATGTTCAGGGACATCATTTTAACTTTCGGTTTGCACCCAAGTCCCGAACTTAGTGATATTTTTGGTTTCTTACTTACCAATTCGACTTGCCTTCATCTCTTGTTAGGTTTATAATATCAATACTCGAACTTATATGCATGTTCAGGGACATCATTTTAACTTTCGGTTTGCACCCAAGTCCCGAACTTAGAGATATTTTTGGTTTCTTACTTACCAATTCGACTTGCCTTCATCTCTTGTTAGGTTTATAATATCAATACTCGAACTTATATGCATGTTCAGGGACATCATTTTAACTTTCGGTTTGCACCCAAGTCCCGAACTTAGAGATATTTTTGGTTTCTTACTTACCAATTCGACTTGCCTTCATCTCTTGTTAGGTTTATAATATCAATACTCGAACTTATATGCATGTTCAGGGACATCATTTTAACTTTCGGTTTGCACCCAAGTCCCGAACTTAGAGATATTTTTGGTTTCTTACTTACCAATTCGACTTGCCTTCATCTCTTGTTAGGTTTATAATATCAATACTCGAACTTATATGCATGTTCAGGGACATCATATTAACTTTCGGTTTGCACCCAAGTCCCGAACTTAGAGATATTTTTGGTTTTGGACCAACCAATTCGACTTGCCTTCATCTCTTGTTAGGTTTATAATATCAATACTCGAACTTATATGCATGTTCAGGGACATCATATTAACTTTCGGTTTGTACCCAAGTCCCGAACTTAGTGATATTTTTGGTTTCCGACCAACCAATTCGACTTGCCTTCATCGCTTGTTAGGTTTATAATATCAATACTCGAACTTATATGCATGTTCAGGGACATCATTTTAACTTTCGGTTTGTACCCAAGTCCCGAACTTAGTGATATTTTTGGTTTCCAACCAACCAATTCGACTTGCCTTCATCTCTTGTTAGGTTTATAATATCAATACTCGAACTTATATGCATGTTCAGGGACATCATATTAACTTTCGGTTTGTACCCAAGTCCCGAACTTAGTGATATTTTTGGTTTCCGACCAACCAATTCGACTTGCCTTCATCTCTTGTTAGGTTTATAATATCAATACTCGAACTTATATGCATGTTCAGGAACATCATTTTAACTTTCGGTTTGCACCCAAGTCCCGAACTTAGAGATATTTTTGGTTTTGGACCAACCAATTCGACTTGCCTTCATCTCTTGTTAGGTTTATAATATCAATACTCGAACTTATATGCATGTTCAGGGACATCATATTAACTTTCGGTTTGTACCCAAGTCCCGAACTTAGTGATATTTTTGGTTTCCGACCAACCAATTCGACTTGCCTTCATCGCTTGTTAGGTTTATAATATCAATACTCGAACTTATATGCATGTTCAGGGACATCATTTTAACTTTCGGTTTGTACCCAAGTCCCGAACTTAGTGATATTTTTGGTTTCCAACCAACCAATTCGACTTGCCTTCATCTCTTGTTAGGTTTATAATATCAATACTCGAACTTATATGCATGTTCAGGGACATCATATTAACTTTCGGTTTGTACCCAAGTCCCGAACTTAGAGATATTTTTGGTTTCTTACTTACCAATTCGACTTGCCTTCATCTCTTGTTAGGTTTATAATATCAATACTCGAACTTATATGCATGTTCAGGGACATCATATTCACTTTCGGTTTGCACCCAAGTCCCGAACTTAGTGATATTTTTGGTTTCTTACCAACCAATTCGACTTGCCTTCATCTCTTGTTAGGTTTATAATATCAATACTCGAACTTATATGCATGTTCAGGGACATCATTTTAACTTTCGGTTTGCACCCAAGTCCCGAACTTAGAGATATTTTTGGTTTCTTACTTACCAATTCGACTTGCCTTCATCTCTTGTTAGGTTTATAATATCAATACTCGAACTTATATGCATGTTCAGGGACATCATTTTAACTTTCGGTTTGCACCCAAGTCCCGAACTTAGTGATATTTTTGGTTTCTTACCAACCAATTCGACTTGCCTTCATCTCTTGTTAGGTTTATAATATCAATACTCGAACTTATATGCATGTTCAGGGACATCATTTTAACTTTCGGTTTGCACCCAAGTCCCGAACTTAGAGATATTTTTGGTTTTGGACCAACCAATTCGACTTGCCTTCATCTCTTGTTAGGTTTATAATATCAATACTCGAACTTATATGCATGTTCAGGGACATCATATTAACTTTCGGTTTGCACCCAAGTCCCGAACTTAGAGATATTTTTGGTTTCTTACTTACCAATTCGACTTGCCTTCATCTCTTGTTAGGTTTATAATATCAATACTCGAACTTATATGCATGTTCAGGGACATCATTTTAACTTTCGGTTTGCACCCAAGTCCCGAACTTAGTGATATTTTTGGTTTCTTACTTACCAATTCGACTTGCCTTCATCTCTTGTTAGGTTTATAATATCAATACTCGAACTTATATGCATGTTCAGGGACATCATTTTAACTTTCGGTTTGCACCCAAGTCCCGAACTTAGAGATATTTTTGGTTTCTTACTTACCAATTCGACTTGCCTTCATCTCTTGTTAGGTTTATAATATCAATACTCGAACTTATATGCATGTTCAGGGACATCATTTTAACTTTCGGTTTGCACCCAAGTCCCGAACTTAGAGATATTTTTGGTTTCTTACTTACCAATTCGACTTGCCTTCATCTCTTGTTAGGTTTATAATATCAATACTCGAACTTATATGCATGTTCAGGGACATCATTTTAACTTTCGGTTTGCACCCAAGTCCCGAACTTAGAGATATTTTTGGTTTCTTACTTACCAATTCGACTTGCCTTCATCTCTTGTTAGGTTTATAATATCAATACTCGAACTTATATGCATGTTCAGGGACATCATATTCACTTTCGGTTTGCACCCAAGTCCCGAACTTAGTGATATTTTTGGTTTCTTACCAACCAATTCGACTTGCCTTCATCTCTTGTTAGGTTTATAATATCAATACTCGAACTTATATGCATGTTCAGGGACATCATTTTAACTTTCGGTTTGCACCCAAGTCCCGAACTTAGAGATATTTTTGGTTTTGGACCAACCAATTCGACTTGCCTTCATCTCTTGTTAGGTTTATAATATCAATACTCGAACTTATATGCATGTTCAGGGACATCATATTAACTTTCGGTTTGCACCCAAGTCCCGAACTTAGAGATATTTTTGGTTTCTTACTTACCAATTCGACTTGCCTTCATCTCTTGTTAGGTTTATAATATCAATACTCGAACTTATATGCATGTTCAGGGACATCATTTTAACTTTCGGTTTGCACCCAAGTCCCGAACTTAGTGATATTTTTGGTTTCTTACTTACCAATTCGACTTGCCTTCATCTCTTGTTAGGTTTATAATATCAATACTCGAACTTATATGCATGTTCAGGGACATCATTTTAACTTTCGGTTTGCACCCAAGTCCCGAACTTAGAGATATTTTTGGTTTCTTACTTACCAATTCGACTTGCCTTCATCTCTTGTTAGGTTTATAATATCAATACTCGAACTTATATGCATGTTCAGGGACATCATTTTAACTTTCGGTTTGCACCCAAGTCCCGAACTTAGAGATATTTTTGGTTTCTTACTTACCAATTCGACTTGCCTTCATCTCTTGTTAGGTTTATAATATCAATACTCGAACTTATATGCATGTTCAGGGACATCATTTTAACTTTCGGTTTGCACCCAAGTCCCGAACTTAGAGATATTTTTGGTTTCTTACTTACCAATTCGACTTGCCTTCATCTCTTGTTAGGTTTATAATATCAATACTCGAACTTATATGCATGTTCAGGGACATCATATTCACTTTCGGTTTGCACCCAAGTCCCGAACTTAGAGATATTTTTGGTTTTGGACCAACCAATTCGACTTGCCTTCATCTCTTGTTAGGTTTATAATATCAATACTCGAACTTATATGCATGTTCAGGGACATCATATTAACTTTCGGTTTGTACCCAAGTCCCGAACTTAGTGATATTTTTGGTTTCCGACCAACCAATTCGACTTGCCTTCATCGCTTGTTAGGTTTATAATATCAATACTCGAACTTATATGCATGTTCAGGGACATCATTTTAACTTTCGGTTTGTACCCAAGTCCCGAACTTAGTGATATTTTTGGTTTCCAACCAACCAATTCGACTTGCCTTCATCTCTTGTTAGGTTTATAATATCAATACTCGAACTTATATGCATGTTCAGGGACATCATATTAACTTTCGGTTTGTACCCAAGTCCCGAACTTAGAGATATTTTTGGTTTCTTACTTACCAATTCGACTTGCCTTCATCTCTTGTTAGGTTAACACAATTTTTAATGCAATTGCATGTATTTTGTGAGCTTATGGGTGAGGGATTTATGTAGCGGACTTAGAGAAATTTTTGAAGTCCAAACATTCAATTTGGACTCCATACTCCATTGCTCCTCTAAGAGGTACCTAGTACCCCGTACCGAAGCAACCTTCACGTTTGAACTTTCCACTAGGAGGTGCAGCCATCACTCGACATGTTAATCATTATCACCCCATACTACTCTCTATATCCGGATACGGCGCTAACCCGATTGCTTGCCCCGACAGCAATCGACCCACTCGTAAGCGGGTTACCCGTAGGTAAGTCAACGATGCGTATTGCCCCCTTCAAGCAAACCGATCATCACTCCGTGGAGGAGTAATGACGGACCCGTACCGGTATCAACTGCATATGATCAACATTCTTATGAACCCACACACTCTTCGCTTATATGCTCAGTAACATTTCAATACTCTCTCTGTCTTTCGTTTTCCAACTCATTCATCGTGCATACTGAACACACCCGGAAAGGTGCGACAGTACACACGAATACACCACCAAGCATGGGTCGCCTGAGAGGATCGATGCGAACGCATCTCTACAACTCGCAGCTCCCAGCCTGAAGTCCCGTCGTTTGCGGGCGGTCGGTAGGCATCGAAACTAGTCAAGTCCACGGTCGGCGAGGTCAGCTGCCACCAGTGTTCCCTATGGTCAGGTACTAACACGTGCGGTGCGACCCTGCGCGATGCGGCCAAGTCTAGAAGCGGGGATGAGGCGCCAGGCTGCGAGGCAGCGCCAGCGTATCTCGGAGGGTTGTTAGGCCCGCTAGCTTACGATTGCCTATGGGGGTTTGAAGCGCTATCAGCTCGGATTGGTTACGACCTTAGAGGCGTTCAGGCATAATCCAGCGGACGTAGCGTCATACCAAAGTCCGGTCGAACTAGTATTGAGCCAGTGGTCCGTACCTGTGGTTCCTCTCGTACTGCACAGGAATTCCGTTAAGATAGCACAAATGCACACACCAGTAGGGTAAAACTAACCTGTCTCACGACGGTCTAA
This sequence comes from Anopheles maculipalpis, assembly GCF_943734695.1. Classification (NCBI taxonomy): domain Eukaryota; kingdom Metazoa; phylum Arthropoda; class Insecta; order Diptera; family Culicidae; genus Anopheles; species Anopheles maculipalpis. Next base: position 14,001 of record NW_026060492.1, on the reverse strand, counting down.
ACCCAGCTCACGTTCCCTTGAAAGGGTGAACAATCCTACGCTTTGGGAATTTTGCTTCACAATGATAGGAAGAGCCGACATCGAAGGATCAAAAAGTCACGTCGCTATGAACGCTTGGCGACCACAAGCCAGTTATCCCTGTAGCAGCAGCGCCAGCAGCAGCAGCAGCAGCAGCAGCAGCAGCCACAGCAACAGCTGCTCTGGACGACGGTGGTGAAAGGCCGCTCGTCCAAGCGGCAATGCCACCTGCCGCAGCAGCAGCAGCAGCAGCAGCAACAGCAGCAGCGAGGCGAACGTTACGTGCCACCGCAGCTTCGCACATTGCAGCAGCAGCAGCAGCAGCGACAGCAGCAGCAGCAGCAGCAGCGTCAGCAGCAGCCGAAGACTACGTCAGGACCGTCGATTCGGCAAGCGCGAAGCCGTCCCGACGCCATCGAGGTGACCCCAGGGGAGGGACAGACCTGGACAGAGGTCTACCGGGCCGTGCGCTCGTCGGCAGAGCTGGCCCACCTCAGCGAGGTCCTGGGAGTCGGACGACGAACTACCCGCTCGCGACTTGTGATGGACCTGCCGGAGGGGGCGAACTCGGGGGAGATCTTCTCCGCCGTAAAGGCGTTCTGCGACGCAGCGACCCCCGCGATTCGCTGTCGACTGATCACAGAAAGGGCTGTACTTCGCGTTGATTATATCGACCCTTTAGCGCTGGCGACAGAGGTGGCGGAGGCACTTTCGGCCCTTGCAGGCGAGACCATCTGCGAGGAGGAGGTGCGCCTGATGGAGAACTACAACGGGACGCAGGTGGCGCGCGTTCGGGTGCCGGAGAGGATGGCAGAGAAGCTGGTGGGCAAGCGCGTCAAGGTGAGCTTCACCTTGTGCCCGATCAGCCGAGTACTGCAGACGACCGAACGGCAGCCGAGATGCTTCCGTTGTCTGGAGATCGGCCACCGGAGGGCGAAGTGCAGGAGCGAGGCCGACCGCACGGACGCCTGCATTCGCTGCGGGAAGCCGGGTCATCGGGCGATGCACTGCCAGGAGGATCCGTGTTGCGCCAGGTGCAAGGGTCCTCACCCGGTGGGCCATCCGACCTGCCGGCAACACTGAAGGTCCTACAGATCAACCTTGGGCGGAGCCGGTCAGCACAGGACCTGATGCTGCAGACGGCTAGGGAGCTTGGAGTGCAGGTCGTGCTTGCTTGCGAGCTCTATCGGCCACCAAGATCCAACCCGAGATGGGCATATGATGAAGCGGAAAGCGTAGCGGTGATTGCCACTGGCTCCTTCCCCATCCAGCGACTATGGGGATCGTCGTCGCCAGGGCTAGTTGTAGCCACCATTGCAGGCATAACATTCGCCAGCTGCTACGCTTCGCCCAACAACACCAGCGGGGCCGACTTTGTCAGCTACCTTGAGGCGGTGGAGATGTCGCTGATCGGACACGCGACGGTAGTCCTTGCCGGGGACTTCAACGCGTGGAGCCAGGACTGGGGTAGTGCCCGTACGTCACGGAGGGGAGAAGACCTGAAGAGCGTCGTAGACCATTTGGGGCTCCGGACGCTTAACAGCGGTAACGTACCCACGTTCAAGGGTAACGGCGTGGCACGACCAAGCATAGTGGATGTAACCTTCTCCAGCCACACTATTGCGCGCCCCGATTCCTGGCGGGTAAGTCCGCGGTTCTCCGACAGCGACCACTCCTACCTGGAGTTTCAGGTGGGTCTTCCGGGAGATGGCATGCAACACCACCGTAGGCAACGACATCAGCCGCCGAACAACAACATCGGCACGGCCAGGCATGCCGGTACCCGGTGGAAAACTGCGCAGTTTGACAGCTCCTGCTTCGCCACCGCCCTTTCCATCGGACGGTTCGAGCTGGCGCAGACACCGGAAGACCTGGTCGGCGGGCTTACTGCAGCGTGCGATGGCACAATGGAGCGGGTGCACGGGGCGACCTTCCACCAAGCGCCGAGGATGTACTGGTGGACACCCGAGATCGACCGGCTGAGGGAGGAGTGCGAAGCTGCAGAACGGCGACGTCGCAGCGCCCCGCCTGATGAGCGCCTCGCGCTGACCGCCCAGCTCCTGAGCTCGCGGAGGATGCTGGCGAGCGAGATCCAGCGCAGCAAGGATCGCTGCATGCAGGAGCTCATTGACGGGGTGGAGAACGATGTATTTGGGCTCGGGTACAAGGTGGTGCTGGCCAAGCTGCGCAGTCGCGCACCACCTGAAACCGACCGAGCAGTACTCCAGCCGATCGTTGACGCACTTTTCCCGACGCACCCTCCGTTCGATTGGCCTACCATCGCAGCCGAGGGCGACACGGAGGAGGTCCGGCCGGTCACGCAGGACGAGGTGTTGGCCGTTGCAGCCAGGATGGCATCGTCCAAGGCGCCAGGACTCGACGGCATCCCCAACGCGGCGGTGAAGACCGCGATCCGAGAGCACCCGGAGGTCTTCACCCGGGTGTTCAACGACCTGTTGCGGCGGGGAGAGTTTCCGACGCCATGGAAGGCGGCGCGGCTGGTGCTAATCCCGAAGCCAGGCAAACCCCCTGGCGAGCCATCGTCGTGGCGGCCGCTGCTGATGCTGGGTGCAGTCCCGAAGGTGTTCGAGCGGATTATCCTCGACCGCCTGAACGAGCACCTGGAGGACAGCAGTGCACCCCGCTTGTCGCCCGAGCAGTATGGTTTTCGCCGCGGACGATCGACGGTGCAGGCCATCCAGCGGGTCGCCGAGCGAGGCCTGTACGCGAGGACGTTCCACCGCACCAATGGCAGAGACCCTCGCTGCCTGATGGTGGCATCTCTGGACGTGCGGAACGCCTTTAACTCGGCCAGCTGGACGGCGATTGCAGCAGCTCTCCAGCGGATGAGCGTACCGTCAGCGCTCCAGCGAGTCTTGCGCAGCTACTTCTCGGGACGGGAGCTGCTTTTCGAGACCGCCGAGGGACCAGTTCGCAGGACAGTCACGGCAGGCGTACCACAGGGCTCCATACTAGGGCCGACCCTGTGGAACGTCATGTATGATGGTGTGCTGCGGCTGACGCTGCCGGACGGTGCGGAAGCGATCGGCTTCGCGGACGATTTGGTCGTTCTGGCGGGAGGAGCGACACCACAGGCGGCAGCGGAACTGGCTGAGCAGGCGATCGGCATCATCAACTCGTGGATGGCAGCACATCATCTGGAGCTTGCTCCGGCCAAGACCGAGTTGGTAATGATGTCCACGATGCGGAGGGCGAACACGCAGGCGCCGGTGACCATCGCGGGCGTGCAGAGGATGCCAACACGGACGATTAAGTACCTTGGGGTCATGCTGGAGGACCACCTGTCTTGGAATGCCCACGTCGAGTGCGTCTCCGCAAAAGCACTCCGTGTGGCACAGGCGGTATCCCGGTTGATGCGGAACCACAGCGGCCCCAAGGGTGCTAAACGACGATTGCTCGCGTCAGTCGTGGACTCGACGCTGCGGTACGCTGCTCCAGTGTGGCACGAGGCAGTTCGCACTCAACGGAACCGCAGGAGGTTGAACCGGGTGCAGGGCCTCTACGCGAGACCGGTAGCCCGCACATTTATATCGGTGCGCGGCGAGGTGGCCACTGTCCTTGCAAGCGTCATCCCGATCTGCCTGCAGATCACGGAGGACGCAAGGTGCTACCAGCGACGCCAGCAGACCGGTACGCCTACGAGCAGCATCCGCAGAGAGGAGCGAACGGCCACCATCGCCCAGTGGCAGGCCGAGTGGGACGAGTTGGCGCCGACGAGTCGCTTTACCCGGTGGACACACCGGCTAATCCCAGACATCGCGACGTGGAAGGGCCGGCCGCATGGGGAGATGACCTTTCATCTCGCCCAGCTCCTCTCCGGCCATGGCTTCTTCCACGACTACCTCCACGCGCAGCACTTCTCGCCGTCGGCGGACTGTGCTAGATGTCCGGGAGTGGCAGAATCGGCGGAGCATGCGTTCTTCGACTGCCCACGGTTCGCGGACGTCCGTGGCGAACTGCTG
>NW_026060492.1:0-2500 GCF_943734695.1 Anopheles maculipalpis | reverse complement strand
ACAATCCTTTGAGGGTTTTAGGGCATCGTCCCGATACCCTAGCTATGCACAACATTTGCTCATTTACCCGTACTGGTGTCTAAGGTACGACTAGATACTCAACTTGCACCTTGTGACAGTGTTTAGAACACATTTCCAAACATTTTTCATTTTTGTGTCACGACACCATACCCTCTTACTATAGCCAACGAACAACATCACCTTACCACAAGTGACCATTTTTATCCGTCCCTACATTAAACGACTTTGACACATTTTTCTCCTATACCTCCATACAAGTCCGAGGGCCGGGTGAATTTTCGCTTTTTACCTTTGGACATGTCGGTCACCCTTACTTTTCCCCATACATATGAGCCAAGCAGAGGCTCATTTACCCGTACTGGTGTCTAAGGTACGACTAGATACTCGATTTGCACCTTGTGACAGTGTTTAGAACACGTTCCCATACATTTTTCATTTTTGTGTCACGACACCATACCCTCTTACTATAGCCAATGAACAACATCACTTTACCACAAGTGACCATTTTTATCCATCCCAAAATTAAACGACCTCGGAAATTTTTTCTCCTACATCGCCATACAACTTTGAGGGTCGGGTGACTTTTGCTATTTACCGTCGGAGATCACTTTTCATGCTTAAAAATGCATCCTGACACAGTTTTACTCAAAGTTAGAGTCAAAAAAATTTTTGTCAAAAAATCTTCCGTCGGTCATACCGATACCCATGTCCTATAACTTGTACCAAGTTGTGAAGGGTAAATTTTGACAAAAATCCAAAAAAATCATTAAAAAGTCGCTATTGCTTATTGCATTCAGCATCGTTAGACGACTCTTATATGCCTTGGATGACCACTGTCTGATGATTACTTAAGCTTTTATGCCAAAATTTTGATTTCGTGTCTTACGTCCCTACATTAGACGACCTTGGATTTTCGTCTCCTGCACCGCCATGCAACTTTGATGGTCGGGTAACTTTCGCTATTTAATGTCGGAGATCACTTTTCATGATTAATAATGCATCCTGAGACCGTTTTACTCAAAGTTAGAGCAAAAAAATTTTTTGTCCAAAAATCTTCCGTCGGTCATACCGGTACCCATGTCCTATGACTTGTACCAAGTTGTGAAGGGTACATTTTGACAAAAAACCAAAAAAATCATTAAAAAGTCGCTATTGCTTATTGCATTCAGCATCGTTAGACGACTCTTATATGCCTTGGATGACCACTGTCTGATGATTATTTTAGCTTTTATGCCAAAATTTTGATTTCGTGTCTTACGTCCCTACATTAGACGACCTTGGATTTTCGTCTCCTGCACCGCCATGCAACTTTGATGGTCGGGTAACTTTCGCTATTTACTGTCGGAGATCACTTTTCATGATTAATAATGCATCCTGAGACCGTTTTACTCAAAGTTAGAGCAAAAAAATTTTTTGTCCAAAAATCTTCCGTCGGTCATACCGGTACCCATGTCCTATGACTTGTACCAAGTTGTGAAGGGTACATTTTGACAAAAATCCAAAAAAATCTTTAAAAAGTCGCTATTGCTTATTGCATTCAGCATCGTTAGACGACTCTTATATGCCTTGGATGACCACTGTCTGATGATTATTTTAGCTTTTATGCCAAAATTTTGATTTCGTGTCTTACGTCCCTACATTAGACGACCTTGGATTTTCGTCTCCTGCACCGCCATGAAACTTTGATGGTCGGGTAACTTTCGCTATTTACTGTCGGAGATCACTTTTCATGATTAATAATGCATCCTGAGACCGTTTTACTCAAAGTTAGAGCAAAAAAATTTTTTGTCCAAAAATCTTCCGTCGGTCATACCGGTACCCATGTCCTATGACTTGTACCAAGTTGTGAAGGGTACATTTTGACAAAAATCCAAAAAAATCATTAAAAAGTCGCTATTGCTTATTGCATTCAGCATCGTTAGATGACTCTTATATGCCTTGGATGACCACTGTCTGATGATTACTTAAGCTTTTATGCCAAAATTTTGATTTCGTGTCTTACGTCCCTACATTAGACGACCTTGGATTTTCGTCTCCTGCACCGCCATGCAACTTTGATGGTCGGGTAACTTTCGCTATTTAATGTCGGAGATCACTTTTCATGATTAATAATGCATCCTGAGACCGTTTTACTCAAAGTTAGAGCAAAAAAATTTTTTGTCCAAAAATCTTCCGTCGGTCATACCGGTACCCATGTCCTATGACTTGTACCAAGTTGTGAAGGGTACATTTTGACAAAAATCCAAAAAAATCATTAAAAAGTCGCTATTGCTTATTGCATTCAGCATCGTTAGACGACTCTTATATGCCTTGGATGACCACTGTCTGATGATTATTTTAGCTTTTATGCCAAAATTTTGATTTCGTGTCTTACGTCCCTACATTAGACGACCTTGGATTTTCTTCTCCCACACCGCCATACAACTTTGATGGTCGGGTAACTTTCGCTATTTACTGTCGGAGATCACTTTTCGTGATT
>NW_026060491.1:260128-294156 GCF_943734695.1 Anopheles maculipalpis | reverse complement strand
ATATCAATACTCGAACTTATATGCATGTTCAGGGACATCATTTTTACTTTCGGTTTGCACCCAAGTCCCGAACTTAGAGATATTTTTGGTTTTGGACCAACCAATTCGACTTGCCTTCATCTCTTGTAAGGTTTATAATATCAATACTCGAACTTATATGCATGTTCAGGGACATCATTTTAACTTTCGGTTTGCACCCAAGTCCCGAACTTAGAGATATTTTTGGTTTTGGACCAACCAATTCGACTTGCCTTCATCTCTTGTAAGGTTTATAATATCAATACTCGAACTTATATGCATGTTCAGGGACATCATTTTAACTTTTGGTTTGCACCCAAGTCCCGAACTTAGAGATATTTTTGGTTTCGGACCAACCAATTCGACTTGCCTTCATCTCTTGTTAGGTTTATAATATCAATACTCGAACTTATATGCATGTTCAGGGACATCATTTTAACTTTAGGTTTGCACCCAAGTCCCGAACTTAGAGATATTTTTGGTTTTGGACCAACCAATTCGACTTGCCTTCATCTCTTGTTAGGTTTATAATATCAATACTCGAACTTATATGCATGTTCAGGGACATCATATTAACTTTCGGTTTGCGCACAAGTCCCGAACTTAGTGATATTTTGGTTTTGGACCAACCAATTCGACTTGCCTTCATCTCTTGTTAGGTTTATAATATCAATACTCGAACTTATATGCATGTTCAGGGACATCATATTCACTTTCGGTTTGCACCCAAGTCCCGAACTTAGTGATATTTTTGGTTTCTTACCAACCAATTCGACTTGCCTTCATCTCTTGTTAGGTTTATAATATCAATACTCGAACTTATATGCATGTTCAGGGACATCATATTAACTTTCGGTTTTCACCCAAGTCCCGAACTTAGAGATATTTTTGGTTTCTTATCAACCAATTCGACTTGCCTTCATCTCTTGTTAGGTTTATAATATCAATACTCGAACTTATATGCATGTTCAAGGACATCATTTTCACTTTCGGTTTGTACCCAAGTCCCGAACTTAGTGATATTTTTGGTTTCTTAGCAACCAATTCGACTTGCCTTCATCTCTTGTTAGGTTTATAATATCAATACTCGAACTTATATGCATGTTCAGGGACATCATTTTAACTTTCGGTTTGTACCCAAGTCCCGAACTTAGTGATATTTTTGGTTTTGGACCAACCAATTCGACTTGCCTTCATCTCTTGTTAGGTTTATAATATCAATACTCGAACTGATATGCATGTTCAGAGACATCATTTTAACTTTCGGTTTGTACCCAAGTCCCGAACTTAGAGATATTTTTGGTTTTGGACCAACCAATTCGACTTGTCTTCATCTCTTGTTAGGTTTATAATATCAATACTCGAACTTATATGCATGTTCAGGGACATCATATTAACTTTCGGTTTGTACCCAAGTCCCGAACTTAGAGATATTTTTGGTTTCTTACCAACCAATTCGACTTGCATTCATCTCTTGTTAGGTTTATAATATCAATACTCGAACTTATATGCATGTTCAGGGACATCATATTCACTTTCGGTTTGCACCCAAGTCCCGAACTTAGTGATATTTTTGGTTTCCGACCAACCAATTCGACTTGCCTTCATCTCTTGTTAGGTTTATAATATCAATACTCGAACTTATATGCATGTTCAGGGACATCATTTTAACTTTCGGTTTGTACCCAAGTCCCGAACTTAGTGATATTTTTGGTTTCTTATCAACCAATTCGACTTGCCTTCATCTCTTGTTAGGTTTATTATATCAATACTCGAACTTATATGCATGTTCAGGGACATCATTTTAACTTTCGGTTTGCACCCAAGTCCCGAACTTAGAGATATTTTTGGTTTTGGACCAACCAATTCGACTTGCCTTCATCTCTTGTTAGGTTTATAATATCAATACTCGAACTTATATGCATGTTCAGGGACATCATTTTAACATTCGGTTTGTACCCAAGTCCCGAACTTAGTGATATTTTTGGTTTCCGACCAACCAATTCGACTTGCCTTCATCTCTTGTTAGGTTTATAATATCAATACTCGAACTTATATGCATGTTCAGGGACATCATTTTAACTTTCGGTTTGCACCCAAGTCCCGAACTTAGAGATATTTTTGGTTTTGGACCAACCAATTCGACTTGCCTTCATCTCTTGTTAGGTTTATAATATCAATACTCGAACTTATATGCATGTTCAGGGACATCATATTAACTTTCGGTTTGTACCCAAGTCCCGAACTTAGTGATATTTTTGGTTTTGGACCAACCAATTCGACTTGCCTTCATCTCTTGTTAGGTTTATAATATCAATACTCGAACTTATATGCATGTTCAGGGACATCATATTAACTTTCGGTTTGCGCACAAGTCCCGAACTTAGTGATATTTTGGTTTTGGACCAACCAATTCGACTTGCCTTCATCTCTTGTTAGGTTTATAATATCAATACTCGAACTTATATGCATGTTCAGGGACATCATATTAACTTTCGGTTTGTACCCAAGTCCCGAACTTAGTGATATTTTTGGTTTTGGACCAACCAATTCGACTTGCCTTCATCTCTTGTTAGGTTTATAATATCAATACTCGAACTTATATGCATGTTCAGGGACATCATATTAACTTTCGGTTTGCGCACAAGTCCCGAACTTAGTGATATTTTGGTTTTGGACCAACCAATTCGACTTGCCTTCATCTCTTGTTAGGTTTATAATATCAATACTCGAACTTATATGCATGTTCAGGGACATCATATTAACTTTCGGTTTGTACCCAAGTCCCGAACTTAGTGATATTTTTGGTTTTGGACCAACCAATTCGACTTGCCTTCATCTCTTGTTAGGTTTATAATATCAATACTCGAACTTATATGCATGTTCAGGGACATCATATTAACTTTCGGTTTGCACCCAAGTCCCGAACTTAGAGATATTTTTGGTTTCTTACTTACCAATTCGACTTGCCTTCATCTCTTGTTAGGTTTATAATATCAATACTCGAACTTATATGCATGTTCAGGGACATCATTTTAACTTTCGGTTTGCGCACAAGTCCCGAACTTAGTGATATTTTTGGTTTCTCACCAACCAATTCGACTTGCCTTCATCTCTTGTTAGGTTTATAATATCAATACTCGAACTTATATGCATGTTCAGGGACATCATATTAACTTTCGGTTTGTACCCAAGTCCCGAACTTAGTGATATTTTTGGTTTTGGACCAACCAATTCGACTTGCCTTCATCTCTTGTTAGGTTTATAATATCAATACTCGAACTTATATGCATGTTCAGGGACATCATATTAACTTTCGGTTTGCGCACAAGTCCCGAACTTAGTGATATTTTGGTTTTGGACCAACCAATTCGACTTGCCTTCATCTCTTGTTAGGTTTATAATATCAATACTCGAACTTATATGCATGTTCAGGGACATCATTTTTACTTTCGGTTTGTACCCAAGTCCCGAACTTAGTGATATTTTTGGTTTCTTATCAACCAATTCGACTTGCCTTCATCTCTTGTTAGGTTTATTATATCAATACTCGAACTTATATGCATGTTCAGGGACATCATTTTAACTTTCGGTTTGCACCCAAGTCCCGAACTTAGAGATATTTTTGGTTTTGGACCAACCAATTCGACTTGCCTTCATCTCTTGTTAGGTTTATAATATCAATACTCGAACTTATATGCATGTTCAGGGACATCATTTTAACATTCGGTTTGTACCCAAGTCCCGAACTTAGTGATATTTTTGGTTTCCGACCAACCAATTCGACTTGCCTTCATCTCTTGTTAGGTTTATAATATCAATACTCGAACTTATATGCATGTTCAGGGACATCATTTTAACTTTCGGTTTGTACCCAAGTCCCGAACTTAGTGATATTTTTGGTTTTGGACCAACCAATTCGACTTGCCTTCATCTCTTGTTAGGTTTATAATATCAATACTCGAACTGATATGCATGTTCAGAGACATCATTTTAACTTTCGGTTTGTACCCAAGTCCCGAACTTAGAGATATTTTTGGTTTTGGACCAACCAATTCGACTTGTCTTCATCTCTTGTTAGGTTTATAATATCAATACTCGAACTTATATGCATGTTCAGGGACATCATATTAACTTTCGGTTTGTACCCAAGTCCCGAACTTAGTGATATTTTTGGTTTCTTACCAACCAATTCGACTTGCATTCATCTCTTGTTAGGTTTATAATATCAATACTCGAACTTATATGCATGTTCAGGGACATCATATTCACTTTCGGTTTGCACCCAAGTCCCGAACTTAGTGATATTTTTGGTTTCCGACCAACCAATTCGACTTGCCTTCATCTCTTGTTAGGTTTATAATATCAATACTCGAACTTATATGCATGTTCAGGGACATCATTTTAACTTTCGGTTTGTACCCAAGTCCCGAACTTAGTGATATTTTTGGTTTCTTATCAACCAATTCGACTTGCCTTCATCTCTTGTTAGGTTTATTATATCAATACTCGAACTTATATGCATGTTCAGGGACATCATTTTAACTTTCGGTTTGCACCCAAGTCCCGAACTTAGAGATATTTTTGGTTTTGGACCAACCAATTCGACTTGCCTTCATCTCTTGTTAGGTTTATAATATCAATACTCGAACTTATATGCATGTTCAGGGACATCATTTTAACTTTCGGTTTGCACCCAAGTCCCGAACTTAGTGATATTTTTGGTTTCTTATCAACCAATTCGACTTGCCTTCATCTCTTGTTAGGTTTATAATATCAATACTCGAACTTATATGCATGTTCAGGGACATCATTTTAACTTTCGGTTTGCGCACAAGTCCCGAACTTAGTGATATTTTTGGTTTCTTACTTACCAATTCGACTTGCCTTCATCTCTTGTTAGGTTTATAATATCAATACTCGAACTTATATGCATGTTCAGGGACATCATATTAACTTTCGGTTTGTACCCAAGTCCCGAACTTAGTGATATTTTTGGTTTTGGACCAACCAATTCGACTTGCCTTCATCTCTTGTTAGGTTTATAATATCAATACTCGAACTTATATGCATGTTCAGGGACATCATATTAACTTTCGGTTTGCGCACAAGTCCCGAACTTAGTGATATTTTGGTTTTGGACCAACCAATTCGACTTGCCTTCATCTCTTGTTAGGTTTATAATATCAATACTCGAACTTATATGCATGTTCAGGGACATCATATTAACTTTCGGTTTGTACCCAAGTCCCGAACTTAGTGATATTTTTGGTTTTGGACCAACCAATTCGACTTGCCTTCATCTCTTGTTAGGTTTATAATATCAATACTCGAACTTATATGCATGTTCAGGGACATCATTTTAACTTTCGGTTTGCGCACAAGTCCCGAACTTAGTGATATTTTGGTTTTGGACCAACCAATTCGACTTGCCTTCATCTCTTGTTAGGTTTATAATATCAATACTCGAACTTATATGCATGTTCAGGGACATCATTTTAACTTTCGGTTTGTACCCAAGTCCCGAACTTAGTGATATTTTTGGTTTTGGACCAACCAATTCGACTTGCCTTCATCTCTTGTTAGGTTTATAATATCAATACTCGAACTTATATGCATGTTCAGGGACATCATATTAACTTTCGGTTTGCACCCAAGTCCCGAACTTAGAGATATTTTTGGTTTCTTACTTACCAATTCGACTTGCCTTCATCTCTTGTTAGGTTTATAATATCAATACTCGAACTTATATGCATGTTCAGGGACATCATTTTAACTTTCGGTTTGCGCACAAGTCCCGAACTTAGTGATATTTTTGGTTTCTCACCAACCAATTCGACTTGCCTTCATCTCTTGTTAGGTTTATAATATCAATACTCGAACTTATATGCATGTTCAGGGACATCATATTAACTTTCGGTTTGTACCCAAGTCCCGAACTTAGTGATATTTTTGGTTTTGGACCAACCAATTCGACTTGCCTTCATCTCTTGTTAGGTTTATAATATCAATACTCGAACTTATATGCATGTTCAGGGACATCATATTAACTTTCGGTTTGCGCACAAGTCCCGAACTTAGTGATATTTTGGTTTTGGACCAACCAATTCGACTTGCCTTCATCTCTTGTTAGGTTTATAATATCAATACTCGAACTTATATGCATGTTCAGGGACATCATATTCACTTTCGGTTTGCACCCAAGTCCCGAACTTAGAGATATTTTTGGTTTCTTACTTACCAATTCGACTTGCCTTCATCTCTTGTTAGGTTTATAATATCAATACTCGAACTTATATGCATGTTCAGGGACATCATTTTAACTTTCGGTTTGTACCCAAGTCCCGAACTTAGTGATATTTTTGGTTTCTTATCAACCAATTCGACTTGCCTTCATCTCTTGTTAGGTTTATTATATCAATACTCGAACTTATATGCATGTTCAGGGACATCATTTTAACTTTCGGTTTGCACCCAAGTCCCGAACTTAGAGATATTTTTGGTTTTGGACCAACCAATTCGACTTGCCTTCATCTCTTGTTAGGTTTATAATATCAATACTCGAACTTATATGCATGTTCAGGGACATCATTTTAACATTCGGTTTGTACCCAAGTCCCGAACTTAGTGATATTTTTGGTTTCCGACCAACCAATTCGACTTGCCTTCATCTCTTGTTAGGTTTATAATATCAATACTCGAACTTATATGCATGTTCAGGGACATCATTTTAACTTTCGGTTTGCACCCAAGTCCCGAACTTAGAGATATTTTTGGTTTTGGACCAACCAATTCGACTTGCCTTCATCTCTTGTTAGGTTTATAATATCAATACTCGAACTTATATGCATGTTCAGGGACATCATTTTAACTTTCGGTTTGCACCCAAGTCCCGAACTTAGAGATATTTTTGGTTTCTTACTTACCAATTCGACTTGCCTTCATCTCTTGTTAGGTTTATAATATCAATACTCGAACTTATATGCATGTTCAAGGACATCATTTTAACTTTCGGTTTGTACCCAAGTCCCGAACTTAGTGATATTTTTGGTTTTGGACCAACCAATTCGACTTGCCTTCATCTCTTGTTAGGTTTATAATATCAATACTCGAACTTATATGCATGTTCAGGGACATCATTTTAACATTCGGTTTGTACCCAAGTCCCGAACTTAGTGATATTTTTGGTTTCCGACCAACCAATTCGACTTGCCTTCATCTCTTGTTAGGTTTATAATATCAATACTCGAACTTATATGCATGTTCAGGGACATCATTTTAACTTTCGGTTTGCACCCAAGTCCCGAACTTAGAGATATTTTTGGTTTTGGACCAACCAATTCGACTTGCCTTCATCTCTTGTTAGGTTTATAATATCAATACTCGAACTTATATGCATGTTCAGGGACATCATTTTTACTTTCGGTTTGTACCCAAGTCCCGAACTTAGAGATATTTGTGGTTATGGACCAACCAATTCGACTTGCCTTCATCTCTTGTTAGGTTTATAATATCAATACTCGAACTTATATGCATGTTCAGGGACATCATTTTAACTTTCGGTTTGCACCCAAGTCCCGAACTTAGAGATATTTTTGGTTTTGGACCAACCAATTCGACTTGCGTTCATCTCTTGTTAGGTTTATAATATCAATACTCGAACTTATATGCATGTTCAGGGACATCATTTTAACTTTCGGTTTGCACCCAAGTCCCGAACTTAGAGATATTTTTGGTTTCTTACTTACCAATTCGACTTGCCTTCATCTCTTGTTAGGTTTATAATATCAATACTCGAACTTATATGCATGTTCAGGGACATCATATTAACTTTCGGTTTGCACCCAAGTCCCGAACTTAGAGATATTTGTGGTTATGGACCAACCAATTCGACTTGCCTTCATCTCTTGTTAGGTTTATAATATCAATACTCGAACTTATATGCATGTTCAGGGACATCATTTTAACTTTCGGTTTGTACCCAAGTCCCGAACTTAGTGATATTTTTGGTTTCTCACCAACCAATTCGACTTGCCTTCATCTCTTGTTAGGTTTATAATATCAATACTCGAACTTATATGCATGTTCAGGGACATCATTTTAACTTTCGGTTTGTACCCAAGTCCCGAACTTAGTGATATTTTTGGTTTCGGACCAACCAATTCGACTTGCCTTCATCTCTTGTTAGGTTTATAATATCAATACTCGAACTTATATGCATGTTCAGGGACATCATTTTAACATTCGGTTTGTACCCAAGTCCCGAACTTAGTGATATTTTTGGTTTTGGACCAACCAATTCGACTTGCCTTCATCTCTTGTTAGGTTTATAATATCAATACTCGAACTTATATGCATGTTCAGGGACATCATTTTAACATTCGGTTTGTACCCAAGTCCCGAACTTAGTGATATTTTTGGTTTTGGACCAACCAATTCGACTTGCCTTCATCTCTTGTTAGGTTTATAATATCAATACTCGAACTTATATGCATGTTCAGGGACATCATTTTAACATTCGGTTTGCGCACAAGTCCCGAACTTAGTGATATTTTGGTTTTGGACCAACCAATTCGACTTGCCTTCATCTCTTGTTAGGTTTATAATATCAATACTCGAACTTATATGCATGTTCAGGGACATCATATTAACTTTCGGTTTGTACCCAAGTCCCGAACTTAGTGATATTTTTGGTTTTGGACCAACCAATTCGACTTGCCTTCATCTCTTGTTAGGTTTATAATATCAATACTCGAACTTATATGCATGTTCAGGGACATCATATTAACTTTCGGTTTGCGCACAAGTCCCGAACTTAGTGATATTTTGGTTTTGGACCAACCAATTCGACTTGCCTTCATCTCTTGTTAGGTTTATAATATCAATACTCGAACTTATATGCATGTTCAGGGACATCATATTAACTTTCGGTTTGTACCCAAGTCCCGAACTTAGTGATATTTTTGGTTTTGGACCAACCAATTCGACTTGCCTTCATCTCTTGTTAGGTTTATAATATCAATACTCGAACTTATATGCATGTTCAGGGACATCATATTAACTTTCGGTTTGCACCCAAGTCCCGAACTTAGAGATATTTTTGGTTTCTTACTTACCAATTCGACTTGCCTTCATCTCTTGTTAGGTTTATAATATCAATACTCGAACTTATATGCATGTTCAGGGACATCATTTTAACTTTCGGTTTGCGCACAAGTCCCGAACTTAGTGATATTTTTGGTTTCTCACCAACCAATTCGACTTGCCTTCATCTCTTGTTAGGTTTATAATATCAATACTCGAACTTATATGCATGTTCAGGGACATCATATTAACTTTCGGTTTGTACCCAAGTCCCGAACTTAGTGATATTTTTGGTTTTGGACCAACCAATTCGACTTGCCTTCATCTCTTGTTAGGTTTATAATATCAATACTCGAACTTATATGCATGTTCAGGGACATCATATTAACTTTCGGTTTGCGCACAAGTCCCGAACTTAGTGATATTTTGGTTTTGGACCAACCAATTCGACTTGCCTTCATCTCTTGTTAGGTTTATAATATCAATACTCGAACTTATATGCATGTTCAGGGACATCATTTTTACTTTCGGTTTGTACCCAAGTCCCGAACTTAGTGATATTTTTGGTTTCTTATCAACCAATTCGACTTGCCTTCATCTCTTGTTAGGTTTATTATATCAATACTCGAACTTATATGCATGTTCAGGGACATCATTTTAACTTTCGGTTTGCACCCAAGTCCCGAACTTAGAGATATTTTTGGTTTTGGACCAACCAATTCGACTTGCCTTCATCTCTTGTTAGGTTTATAATATCAATACTCGAACTTATATGCATGTTCAGGGACATCATTTTAACATTCGGTTTGTACCCAAGTCCCGAACTTAGTGATATTTTTGGTTTCCGACCAACCAATTCGACTTGCCTTCATCTCTTGTTAGGTTTATAATATCAATACTCGAACTTATATGCATGTTCAGGGACATCATTTTAACTTTCGGTTTGCACCCAAGTCCCGAACTTAGAGATATTTTTGGTTTTGGACCAACCAATTCGACTTGCCTTCATCTCTTGTTAGGTTTATAATATCAATACTCGAACTTATATGCATGTTCAGGGACATCATTTTAACTTTCGGTTTGCACCCAAGTCCCGAACTTAGAGATATTTTTGGTTTCTTACTTACCAATTCGACTTGCCTTCATCTCTTGTTAGGTTTATAATATCAATACTCGAACTTATATGCATGTTCAAGGACATCATTTTAACTTTCGGTTTGTACCCAAGTCCCGAACTTAGTGATATTTTTGGTTTTGGACCAACCAATTCGACTTGCCTTCATCTCTTGTTAGGTTTATAATATCAATACTCGAACTTATATGCATGTTCAGGGACATCATTTTAACATTCGGTTTGTACCCAAGTCCCGAACTTAGTGATATTTTTGGTTTCCGACCAACCAATTCGACTTGCCTTCATCTCTTGTTAGGTTTATAATATCAATACTCGAACTTATATGCATGTTCAGGGACATCATTTTAACTTTCGGTTTGCACCCAAGTCCCGAACTTAGAGATATTTTTGGTTTTGGACCAACCAATTCGACTTGCCTTCATCTCTTGTTAGGTTTATAATATCAATACTCGAACTTATATGCATGTTCAGGGACATCATTTTTACTTTCGGTTTGTACCCAAGTCCCGAACTTAGAGATATTTGTGGTTATGGACCAACCAATTCGACTTGCCTTCATCTCTTGTTAGGTTTATAATATCAATACTCGAACTTATATGCATGTTCAGGGACATCATTTTAACTTTCGGTTTGCACCCAAGTCCCGAACTTAGAGATATTTTTGGTTTTGGACCAACCAATTCGACTTGCGTTCATCTCTTGTTAGGCTTATAATATCAATACTCGAACTTATATGCATGTTCAGGGACATCATTTTAACTTTCGGTTTGCACCCAAGTCCCGAACTTAGAGATATTTTTGGTTTCTTACTTACCAATTCGACTTGCCTTCATCTCTTGTTAGGTTTATAATATCAATACTCGAACTTATATGCATGTTCAGGGACATCATTTTAACATTCGGTTTGTACCCAAGTCCCGAACTTAGTGATATTTTTGGTTTTGGACCAACCAATTCGACTTGCCTTCATCTCTTGTTAGGTTTATAATATCAATACTCGAACTTATATGCATGTTCAGGGACATCATTTTAACTTTCGGTTTGTACCCAAGTCCCGAACTTAGTGATATTTTTGGTTTCTTAGCAACCAATTCGACTTGCCTTCATCTCTTGTTAGGTTTATAATATCAATACTCGAACTTATATGCATGTTCAGGGACATCATTTTAACTTTCGGTTTGTACCCAAGTCCCGAACTTAGTGATATTTTTGGTTTTGGACCAACCAATTCGACTTGCCTTCATCTCTTGTTAGGTTTATAATATCAATACTCGAACTTATATGCATGTTCAGGGACATCATTTTAACTTTCGGTTTGCACCCAAGTCCCGAACTTAGAGATATTTTTGGTTTCTTACTTACCAATTCGACTTGCCTTCATCTCTTGTTAGGTTTATAATATCAATACTCGAACTTATATGCATGTTCAGGGACATCATTTTAACTTTCGGTTTGTACCCAAGTCCCGAACTTAGAGATATTTTTGGTTTTGGACCAACCAATTCGACTTGCCTTCATCTCTTGTTAGGTTTATAATATCAATACTCGAACTTATATGCATGTTCAGGGACATCATTTTAACATTCGGTTTGTACCCAAGTCCCGAACTTAGTGATATTTTTGGTTTCTTACTTACCAATTCGACTTGCCTTCATCTCTTGTTAGGTTTATAATATCAATACTCGAACTTATATGCATGTTCAGGGACATCATATTAACTTTCGGTTTGCACCCAAGTCCCGAACTTAGAGATATTTGTGGTTATGGACCAACCAATTCGACTTGCCTTCATCTCTTGTTAGGTTTATAATATCAATACTCGAACTTATATGCATGTTCAGGGACATCATTTTAACTTTCGGTTTGTACCCAAGTCCCGAACTTAGTGATATTTTTGGTTTCTCACCAACCAATTCGACTTGCCTTCATCTCTTGTTAGGTTTATAATATCAATACTCGAACTTATATGCATGTTCAGGGACATCATTTTAACTTTCGGTTTGTACCCAAGTCCCGAACTTAGTGATATTTTTGGTTTCGGACCAACCAATTCGACTTGCCTTCATCTCTTGTTAGGTTTATAATATCAATACTCGAACTTGTATGCATGTTCAGGGACATCGTTTTAACTTTTGGTTTGCGCACAAGTCCCGAACTTAGTGATATTTTTGGTTTTGGACCAACCAATTCGACTTGCCTTCATCTCTTGTTAGGTTTATAATATCAATACTCGAACTTATATGCATGTTCAGGGACATCATTTTAACATTCGGTTTGTACCCAAGTCCCGAACTTAGTGATATTTTTGGTTTTGGACCAACCAATTCGACTTGCCTTCATCTCTTGTTAGGTTTATAATATCAATACTCGAACTTATATGCATGTTCAGGGACATCATTTTAACATTCGGTTTGTACCCAAGTCCCGAACTTAGTGATATTTTTGGTTTCCGACCAACCAATTCGACTTGCCTTCATCTCTTGTTAGGTTTATAATATCAATACTCGAACTTATATGCATGTTCAGGGACATCATTTTAACTTTCGGTTTGCACCCAAGTCCCGAACTTAGAGATATTTTTGGTTTTGGACCAACCAATTCGACTTGCCTTCATCTCTTGTTAGGTTTATAATATCAATACTCGAACTTATATGCATGTTCAGGGACATCATTTTTACTTTCGGTTTGCACCCAAGTCCCGAACTTAGAGATATTTTTGGTTTTGGACCAACCAATTCGACTTGCCTTCATCTCTTGTATGGTTTATAATATCAATACTCGAACTTATATGCATGTTCAGGGACATCATTTTAACTTTCGGTTTGCACCCAAGTCCCGAACTTAGAGATATTTTTGGTTTTGGACCAACCAATTCGACTTGCCTTCATCTCTTGTAAGGTTTATAATATCAATACTCGAACTTATATGCATGTTCAGGGACATCATTTTAACTTTTGGTTTGCACCCAAGTCCCGAACTTAGTGATATTTTTGGTTTCGGACCAACCAATTCGACTTGCCTTCATCTCTTGTTAGGTTTATAATATCAATACTCGAACTTATATGCATGTTCAGGGACATCATTTTAACTTTAGGTTTGCACCCAAGTCCCGAACTTAGAGATATTTTTGGTTTCGGACCAACCAATTCGACTTGCCTTCATCTCTTGTTAGGTTTATAATATCAATACTCGAACTTATATGCATGTTCAGGGACATCATTTTAACTTTCGGTTTGCGCACAAGTCCCGAACTTAGTGATATTTTTGGTTTCCGACCAACCAATTCGACTTGCCTTCATCTCTTGTTAGGTTTATAATATCAATACTCGAACTTATATGCATGTTCAGGGACATCATTTTAACTTTCGGTTTGCTCCCAAGTCCCGAACTTAGAGATATTTTTGGTTTCGGACCAACCAATTCGACTTGCCTTCATCTCTTGTTAGGTTTATAATATCAATACTCGAACTTATATGCATGTTCAGGGACATCATATTAACTTTCGGTTTGCGCACAAGTCCCGAACTTAGAGATATTTTTGGTTTCGGACCAACCAATTCGACTTGCCTTCATCTCTTGTTAGGTTTATTATATCAATACTCGAACTTATATGCATGTTCAGGGACATCATTTTAACTTTCGGTTTGTACCCAAGTCCCGAACTTAGAGATATTTTTGGTTTTGGACCAACCAATTCGACTTGCCTTCATCTCTTGTTAGGTTTATAATATCAATACTCGAACTTATATGCATGTTCAGGGACATCATTTTAACTTTCGGTTTGTACCCAAGTCCCGAACTTAGAGATATTTTTGGTTTCTTACTTACCAATTCGACTTGCCTTCATCTCTTGTTAGGTTTATAATATCAATACTCGAACTTATATGCATGTTCAGGGACATCATATTCACTTTCGGTTTGTACCCAAGTCCCGAACTTAGTGATATTTTTGGTTTCCGACCAACCAATTCGACTTGCCTTCATCTCTTGTTAGGTTTATAATATCAATACTCGAACTTATATGCATGTTCAGGGACATCATTTTAACTTTCGGTTTGTACCCAAGTCCCGAACTTAGTGATATTTTTGGTTTCCAACCAACCAATTCGACTTGCCTTCATCTCTTGTTAGGTTTATAATATCAATACTCGAACTTATATGCATGTTCAGGGACATCATTTTAACTTTCGGTTTGTACCCAAGTCCCGAACTTAGAGATATTTGTGGTTATGGACCAACCAATTCGACTTGCCTTCATCTCTTGTTAGGTTTATAATATCAATACTCGAACTTATATGCATGTTCAAGGACATCATTTTAACTTTCGGTTTGTACCCAAGTCCCGAACTTAGTGATATTTGTGGTTATGGACCAACCAATTCGACTTGCCTTCATCTCTTGTTAGGTTTATAATATCAATACTCGAACTTATATGCATGTTCAGGGACATCATTTTAACATTCGGTTTGTACCCAAGTCCCGAACTTAGTGATATTTTTGGTTTCCGACCAACCAATTCGACTTGCCTTCATCTCTTGTTAGGTTTATAATATCAATACTCGAACTTATATGCATGTTCAGGGACATCATTTTAACTTTCGGTTTGCACCCAAGTCCCGAACTTAGAGATATTTTTGGTTTCTTACTTACCAATTCGACTTGCCTTCATCTCTTGTTCGGCTTATAATATCAATACTCGAACTTATATGCATGTTCAGGGACATCATTTTAACTTTCGGTTTGCACCCAAGTCCCGAACTTAGAGATATTTTTGGTTTCTTACTTACCAATTCGACTTGCCTTCATCTCTTGTTAGGTTTATAATATCAATACTCGAACTTATATGCATGTTCAGGGACATCATTTTAACATTCGGTTTGTACCCAAGTCCCGAACTTAGTGATATTTTTGGTTTTGGACCAACCAATTCGACTTGCCTTCATCTCTTGTTAGGTTTATAATATCAATACTCGAACTTATATGCATGTTCAGGGACATCATATTAACTTTCGGTTTGCGCACAAGTCCCGAACTTAGTGATATTTTGGTTTTGGACCAACCAATTCGACTTGCCTTCATCTCTTGTTAGGTTTATAATATCAATACTCGAACTTATATGCATGTTCAGGGACATCATTTTAACATTCGGTTTGTACCCAAGTCCCGAACTTAGTGATATTTTTGGTTTCTTATCAACCAATTCGACTTGCCTTCATCTCTTGTTAGGTTTATTATATCAATACTCGAACTTATATGCATGTTCAGGGACATCATTTTAACTTTCGGTTTGCGCACAAGTCCCGAACTTAGTGATATTTTTGGTTTCTTATCAACCAATTCGACTTGCCTTCATCTCTTGTTAGGTTTATTATATCAATACTCGAACTTATATGCATGTTCAGGGACATCATATTAACTTTCGGTTTGCGCACAAGTCCCGAACTTAGTGATATTTTGGTTTTGGACCAACCAATTCGACTTGCCTTCATCTCTTGTTAGGTTTATAATATCAATACTCGAACTTATATGCATGTTCAGGGACATCATATTAACTTTCGGTTTGTACCCAAGTCCCGAACTTAGTGATATTTTTGGTTTTGGACCAACCAATTCGACTTGCCTTCATCTCTTGTTAGGTTTATAATATCAATACTCGAACTTATATGCATGTTCAGGGACATCATATTAACTTTCGGTTTGCACCCAAGTCCCGAACTTAGAGATATTTTTGGTTTCTTACTTACCAATTCGACTTGCCTTCATCTCTTGTTAGGTTTATAATATCAATACTCGAACTTATATGCATGTTCAGGGACATCATTTTAACTTTCGGTTTGCGCACAAGTCCCGAACTTAGTGATATTTTTGGTTTCTCACCAACCAATTCGACTTGCCTTCATCTCTTGTTAGGTTTATAATATCAATACTCGAACTTATATGCATGTTCAGGGACATCATATTAACTTTCGGTTTGTACCCAAGTCCCGAACTTAGTGATATTTTTGGTTTTGGACCAACCAATTCGACTTGCCTTCATCTCTTGTTAGGTTTATAATATCAATACTCGAACTTATATGCATGTTCAGGGACATCATATTAACTTTCGGTTTGCGCACAAGTCCCGAACTTAGTGATATTTTGGTTTTGGACCAACCAATTCGACTTGCCTTCATCTCTTGTTAGGTTTATAATATCAATACTCGAACTTATATGCATGTTCAGGGACATCATATTCACTTTCGGTTTGCACCCAAGTCCCGAACTTAGAGATATTTTTGGTTTCTTACTTACCAATTCGACTTGCCTTCATCTCTTGTTAGGTTTATAATATCAATACTCGAACTTATATGCATGTTCAGGGACATCATTTTAACTTTCGGTTTGTACCCAAGTCCCGAACTTAGTGATATTTTTGGTTTCTTATCAACCAATTCGACTTGCCTTCATCTCTTGTTAGGTTTATTATATCAATACTCGAACTTATATGCATGTTCAGGGACATCATTTTAACTTTCGGTTTGCACCCAAGTCCCGAACTTAGAGATATTTTTGGTTTTGGACCAACCAATTCGACTTGCCTTCATCTCTTGTTAGGTTTATAATATCAATACTCGAACTTATATGCATGTTCAGGGACATCATTTTAACATTCGGTTTGTACCCAAGTCCCGAACTTAGTGATATTTTTGGTTTCCGACCAACCAATTCGACTTGCCTTCATCTCTTGTTAGGTTTATAATATCAATACTCGAACTTATATGCATGTTCAGGGACATCATTTTAACTTTCGGTTTGCACCCAAGTCCCGAACTTAGAGATATTTTTGGTTTTGGACCAACCAATTCGACTTGCCTTCATCTCTTGTTAGGTTTATAATATCAATACTCGAACTTATATGCATGTTCAGGGACATCATTTTAACTTTCGGTTTGCACCCAAGTCCCGAACTTAGAGATATTTTTGGTTTCTTACTTACCAATTCGACTTGCCTTCATCTCTTGTTAGGTTTATAATATCAATACTCGAACTTATATGCATGTTCAGGGACATCATTTTAACTTTCGGTTTGCACCCAAGTCCCGAACTTAGTGATATTTTTGGTTTTGGACCAACCAATTCGACTTGCCTTCATCTCTTGTTAGGTTTATAATATCAATACTCGAACTTATATGCATGTTCAGGGACATCATTTTAACATTCGGTTTGTACCCAAGTCCCGAACTTAGTGATATTTTTGGTTTCCGACCAACCAATTCGACTTGCCTTCATCTCTTGTTAGGTTTATAATATCAATACTCGAACTTATATGCATGTTCAGGGACATCATTTTAACTTTCGGTTTGCACCCAAGTCCCGAACTTAGAGATATTTTTGGTTTTGGACCAACCAATTCGACTTGCCTTCATCTCTTGTTAGGTTTATAATATCAATACTCGAACTTATATGCATGTTCAGGGACATCATTTTTACTTTCGGTTTGTACCCAAGTCCCGAACTTAGAGATATTTGTGGTTATGGACCAACCAATTCGACTTGCCTTCATCTCTTGTTAGGTTTATAATATCAATACTCGAACTTATATGCATGTTCAGGGACATCATTTTAACTTTCGGTTTGCACCCAAGTCCCGAACTTAGAGATATTTTTGGTTTTGGACCAACCAATTCGACTTGCGTTCATCTCTTGTTAGGCTTATAATATCAATACTCGAACTTATATGCATGTTCAGGGACATCATTTTAACTTTCGGTTTGCACCCAAGTCCCGAACTTAGAGATATTTTTGGTTTCTTACTTACCAATTCGACTTGCCTTCATCTCTTGTTAGGTTTATAATATCAATACTCGAACTTATATGCATGTTCAGGGACATCATATTAACTTTCGGTTTGCACCCAAGTCCCGAACTTAGAGATATTTGTGGTTATGGACCAACCAATTCGACTTGCCTTCATCTCTTGTTAGGTTTATAATATCAATACTCGAACTTATATGCATGTTCAGGGACATCATTTTAACTTTCGGTTTGCACCCAAGTCCCGAACTTAGTGATATTTTTGGTTTCTCACCAACCAATTCGACTTGCCTTCATCTCTTGTTAGGTTTATAATATCAATACTCGAACTTATATGCATGTTCAGGGACATCATTTTAACTTTCGGTTTGTACCCAAGTCCCGAACTTAGTGATATTTTTGGTTTCGGACCAACCAATTCGACTTGCCTTCATCTCTTGTTAGGTTTATAATATCAATACTCGAACTTGTATGCATGTTCAGGGACATCGTTTTAACTTTTGGTTTGCGCACAAGTCCCGAACTTAGTGATATTTTTGGTTTTGGACCAACCAATTCGACTTGCCTTCATCTCTTGTTAGGTTTATAATATCAATACTCGAACTTGTATGCATGTTCAGGGACATCATTTTAACATTCGGTTTGTACCCAAGTCCCGAACTTAGTGATATTTTTGGTTTTGGACCAACCAATTCGACTTGCCTTCATCTCTTGTTAGGTTTATAATATCAATACTCGAACTTATATGCATGTTCAGGGACATCATTTTAACATTCGGTTTGTACCCAAGTCCCGAACTTAGTGATATTTTTGGTTTCCGACCAACCAATTCGACTTGCCTTCATCTCTTGTTAGGTTTATAATATCAATACTCGAACTTATATGCATGTTCAGGGACATCATTTTAACTTTCGGTTTGCACCCAAGTCCCGAACTTAGAGATATTTTTGGTTTTGGACCAACCAATTCGACTTGCCTTCATCTCTTGTTAGGTTTATAATATCAATACTCGAACTTATATGCATGTTCAGGGACATCATTTTTACTTTCGGTTTGCACCCAAGTCCCGAACTTAGAGATATTTTTGGTTTTGGACCAACCAATTCGACTTGCCTTCATCTCTTGTAAGGTTTATAATATCAATACTCGAACTTATATGCATGTTCAGGGACATCATTTTAACTTTCGGTTTGCACCCAAGTCCCGAACTTAGAGATATTTTTGGTTTTGGACCAACCAATTCGACTTGCCTTCATCTCTTGTAAGGTTTATAATATCAATACTCGAACTTATATGCATGTTCAGGGACATCATTTTAACTTTTGGTTTGCACCCAAGTCCCGAACTTAGTGATATTTTTGGTTTCGGACCAACCAATTCGACTTGCCTTCATCTCTTGTTAGGTTTATAATATCAATACTCGAACTTATATGCATGTTCAGGGACATCCTTTTAACTTTAGGTTTGCACCCAAGTCCCGAACTTAGAGATATTTTTGGTTTCGGACCAACCAATTCGACTTGCCTTCATCTCTTGTTAGGTTTATAATATCAATACTCGAACTTATATGCATGTTCAGGGACATCATTTTAACTTTCGGTTTGCGCACAAGTCCCGAACTTAGTGATATTTTTGGTTTCCGACCAACCAATTCGACTTGCCTTCATCTCTTGTTAGGTTTATAATATCAATACTCGAACTTATATGCATGTTCAGGGACATCATTTTAACTTTCGGTTTGCTCCCAAGTCCCGAACTTAGAGATATTTTTGGTTTCGGACCAACCAATTCGACTTGCCTTCATCTCTTGTTAGGTTTATAATATCAATACTCGAACTTATATGCATGTTCAGGGACATCATATTAACTTTCGGTTTGCGCACAAGTCCCGAACTTAGAGATATTTTTGGTTTCGGACCAACCAATTCGACTTGCCTTCATCTCTTGTTAGGTTTATAATATCAATACTCGAACTTATATGCATGTTCAGGGACATCATTTTAACTTTCGGTTTGTACCCAAGTCCCGAACTTAGAGATATTTTTGGTTTCGGACCAACCAATTCGACTTGCCTTCATCTCTTGTTAGGTTTATAATATCAATACTCGAACTTATATGCATGTTCAGGGACATCATTTTAACTTTCGGTTTGTACCCAAGTCCCGAACTTAGAGATATTTTTGGTTTCTTACTTACCAATTCGACTTGCCTTCATCTCTTGTTAGGTTTATAATATCAATACTCGAACTTATATGCATGTTCAGGGACATCATATTCACTTTCGGTTTGTACCCAAGTCCCGAACTTAGTGATATTTTTGGTTTCCGACCAACCAATTCGACTTGCTTTCATCTCTTGTTAGGTTTATAATATCAATACTCGAACTTATATGCATGTTCAGGGACATCATTTTAACTTTCGGTTTGTACCCAAGTCCCGAACTTAGTGATATTTTTGGTTTCCAACCAACCAATTCGACTTGCCTTCATCTCTTGTTAGGTTTATAATATCAATACTCGAACTTATATGCATGTTCAGGGACATCATTTTTACTTTCGGTTTGTACCCAAGTCCCGAACTTAGAGATATTTGTGGTTATGGACCAACCAATTCGACTTGCCTTCATCTCTTGTTAGGTTTATAATATCAATACTCGAACTTATATGAATGTTCAGGGACATCATTTTAACTTTCGGTTTGTACCCAAGTCCCGAACTTAGTGATATTTGTGGTTATGGACCAACCAATTCGACTTGCCTTCATCTCTTGTTAGGTTTATAATATCAATACTCGAACTTATATGCATGTTCAGGGACATCATTTTAACATTCGGTTTGTACCCAAGTCCCGAACTTAGTGATATTTTTGGTTTCCGACCAACCAATTCGACTTGCCTTCATCTCTTGTTAGGTTTATAATATCAATACTCGAACTTATATGCATGTTCAGGGACATCATTTTAACTTTCGGTTTGCACCCAAGTCCCGAACTTAGAGATATTTTTGGTTTCTTACTTACCAATTCGACTTGCCTTCATCTCTTGTTAGGCTTATAATATCAATACTCGAACTTATATGCATGTTCAGGGACATCATTTTAACTTTCGGTTTGCACCCAAGTCCCGAACTTAGAGATATTTTTGGTTTCTTACTTACCAATTCGACTTGCCTTCATCTCTTGTTAGGTTTATAATATCAATACTCGAACTTATATGCATGTTCAGGGACATCATTTTAACATTCGGTTTGTACCCAAGTCCCGAACTTAGTGATATTTTTGGTTTTGGACCAACCAATTCGACTTGCCTTCATCTCTTGTTAGGTTTATAATATCAATACTCGAACTTATATGCATGTTCAGGGACATCATATTAACTTTTGGTTTGCACCCAAGTCCCGAACTTAGAGATATTTTTGGTTTTGGACCAACCAATTCGACTTGCCTTCATCTCTTGTTAGGTTTATAATATCAATACTCGAACTTATATGCATGTTCAGGGACATCATTTTAACATTCGGTTTGTACCCAAGTCCCGAACTTAGTGATATTTTTGGTTTCTTATCAACCAATTCGACTTGCCTTCATCTCTTGTTAGGTTTATTATATCAATACTCGAACTTATATGCATGTTCAGGGACATCATTTTAACTTTCGGTTTGTACCCAAGTCCCGAACTTAGTGATATTTTTGGTTTCTTATCAACCAATTCGACTTGCCTTCATCTCTTGTTAGGTTTATTATATCAATACTCGAACTTATATGCATGTTCAGGGACATCATTTTAACTTTCGGTTTGTACCCAAGTCCCGAACTTAGAGATATTTTTGGTTTTGGACCAACCAATTCGACTTGCGTTCATCTCTTGTTCGGTTTATAATATCAATACTCGAACTTATATGCATGTTCAGGGACATCATTTTAACTTTCGGTTTGTACCCAAGTCCCGAACTTAGAGATATTTTTGGTTTCTTACTTACCAATTCGACTTGCCTTCATCTCTTGTTAGGTTTATAATATCAATACTCGAACTTATATGCATGTTCAGGGACATCATATTAACTTTCGGTTTGTACCCAAGTCCCGAACTTAGAGATATTTTTGGTTTCTTACCAACCAATTCGACTTGCATTCATCTCTTGTTAGGTTTATAATATCAATACTCGAACTTATATGCATGTTCAGGGACATCATATTCACTTTCGGTTTGCACCCAAGTCCCGAACTTAGTGATATTTTTGGTTTCTTATCAACCAATTCGACTTGCCTTCATCTCTTGTTAGGTTTATAATATCAATACTCGAACTTATATGCATGTTCAGGGACATCATTTTAACTTTCGGTTTGTACCCAAGTCCCGAACTTAGAGATATTTTTGGTTTTGGACCAACCAATTCGACTTGCCTTCATCTCTTGTTAGGTTTATAATATCAATACTCGAACTTATATGCATGTTCAGGGACATCATATTAACTTTCGGTTTGTACCCAAGTCCCGAACTTAGAGATATTTTTGGTTTCGGACCAACCAATTCGACTTGCCTTCATCTCTTGTTAGGTTTATAATATCAATACTCGAACTTATATGCATGTTCAGGGACATCATTTTAACTTTCGGTTTGTACCCAAGTCCCGAACTTAGTGATATTTTTGGTTTCGGACCAACCAATTCGACTTGCCTTCATCTCTTGTTAGGTTTATAATATCAATACTCGAACTTATATGCATGTTCAGGGACATCATTTTAACTTTCGGTTTGTACCCAAGTCCCGAACTTAGTGATATTTTTGGTTTCTTATCAACCAATTCGACTTGCCTTCATCTCTTGTTAGGTTTATAATATCAATACTCGAACTTATATGCATGTTCAGGGACATCATTTTAACATTCGGTTTGTACCCAAGTCCCGAACTTAGTGATATTTTTGGTTTCCGACCAACCAATTCGACTTGCCTTCATCTCTTGTTAGGTTTATAATATCAATACTCGAACTTATATGCATGTTCAGGGACATCATATTAACTTTCGGTTTGCACCCAAGTCCCGAACTTAGAGATATTTTTGGTTTCTTACTTACCAATTCGACTTGCCTTCATCTCTTGTTAGGTTTATAATATCAATACTCGAACTTATATGCATGTTCAGGGACATCATATTCACTTTCGGTTTGTACCCAAGTCCCGAACTTAGAGACATTTTTGGTTTCGGACCAACCAATTCGACTTGCCTTCATCTCTTGTTAGGTTTATAATATCAATACTCGAACTTATATGCATGTTCAGGGACATCATTTTAACTTTCGGTTTGCGCACAAGTCCCGAACTTAGTGATATTTTTGGTTTCCGACCAACCAATTCGACTTGCCTTCATCTCTTGTTAGGTTTATAATATCAATACTCGAACTTATATGCATGTTCAGGGACATCATTTTAACTTTCGGTTTGCTCCCAAGTCCCGAACTTAGAGATATTTTTGGTTTCGGACCAACCAATTCGACTTGCCTTCATCTCTTGTTAGGTTTATAATATCAATACTCGAACTTATATGCATGTTCAGGGACATCATATTAACTTTCGGTTTGCGCACAAGTCCCGAACTTAGAGATATTTTTGGTTTCGGACCAACCAATTCGACTTGCCTTCATCTCTTGTTAGGTTTATTATATCAATACTCGAACTTATATGCATGTTCAGGGACATCATTTTAACTTTCGGTTTGTACCCAAGTCCCGAACTTAGAGATATTTTTGGTTTTGGACCAACCAATTCGACTTGCCTTCATCTCTTGTTAGGTTTATAATATCAATACTCGAACTTATATGCATGTTCAGGGACATCATTTTAACTTTCGGTTTGTACCCAAGTCCCGAACTTAGTGATATTTTTGGTTTCTCACCAACCAATTCGACTTGCCTTCATCTCTTGTTAGGTTTATAATATCAATACTCGAACTTATATGCATGTTCAGGGACATCATTTTAACTTTCGGTTTGTACCCAAGTCCCGAACTTAGAGATATTTGTGGTTATGGACCAACCAATTCGACTTGCCTTCATCTCTTGTTAGGTTTATAATATCAATACTCGAACTTATATGCATGTTCAGGGACATCATTTTAACTTTCGGTTTGTACCCAAGTCCCGAACTTAGTGATATTTTTGGTTTCTCACCAACCAATTCAACTTGCCTTCATCTCTTGTTAGGTTTATAATATCAATACTCGAACTTATATGCATGTTCAGGGACATCATTTTAACTTTCGGTTTGCACCCAAGTCCCGAACTTAGAGATATTTTTGGTTTCTTACTTACCAATTCAACTTGCCTTCATCTCTTGTTAGGTTTATAATATCAATACTCGAACTTATATGCATGTTCAGGGACATCATTTTAACTTTCGGTTTGCACCCAAGTCCCGAACTTAGAGATATTTTTGGTTTCTTACTTACCAATTCGACTTGCCTTCATCTCTTGTTAGGTTTATAATATCAATACTCGAACTTATATGCATGTTCAGGGACATCATATTAACTTTCGGTTTGTACCCAAGTCCCGAACTTAGTGATATTTTTGGTTTTGGACCAACCAATTCGACTTGCCTTCATCTCTTGTTAGGTTTATAATATCAATACTCGAACATATATGCATGTTCAGGGACATCATTTTAACTTTCGGTTTGCACCCAAGTCCCGAACTTAGAGATATTTTTGGTTTCGGACCAACCAATTCGACTTGCCTTCATCTCTTGTTAGGTTTATAATATCAATACTCGAACTTATATGCATGTTCAGGGACATCATTTTAACTTTCGGTTTGCACCCAAGTCCCGAACTTAGAGATATTTTTGGTTTCTTACTTACCAATTCGACTTGCCTTCATCTCTTGTTAGGTTTATAATATCAATACTCGAACTTATATGCATGTTCAGGGACATCATTTTAACTTTCGGTTTGCACCCAAGTCCCGAACTTAGTGATATTTTTGGTTTTGGACCAACCAATTCGACTTGCCTTCATCTCTTGTTAGGTTTATAATATCAATACTCGAACATATATGCATGTTCAGGGACATCATTTTAACTTTCGGTTTGCACCCAAGTCCCGAACTTAGAGATATTTTTGGTTTCGGACCAACCAATTCGACTTGCCTTCATCTCTTGTTAGGTTTATAATATCAATACTCGAACTTATATGCATGTTCAGGGACATCATTTTAACTTTCGGTTTGCACCCAAGTCCCGAACTTAGTGATATTTTTGGTTTCGGACCAACCAATTCGACTTGCCTTCATCTCTTGTTAGGTTTATAATATCAATACTCGAACTTATATGCATGTTCAGGGACATCATTTTAACTTTCGGTTTGCACCCAAGTCCCGAACTTAGTGATATTTTTGGTTTTGGACCAACCAATTCGACTTGCCTTCATCTCTTGTTAGGTTTATAATATCAATACTCGAACATATATGCATGTTCAGGGACATCATTTTAACTTTCGGTTTGCACCCAAGTCCCGAACTTAGTGATATTTTTGGTTTCTTACTTACCAATTCGACTTGCCTTCATCTCTTGTTAGGTTTATAATATCAATACTCGAACTTATGTGCATGTTCAGGGACATCATTTTAACTTTCGGTTTGTACCCAAGTCCCGAACTTAGTGATATTTTTGGTTTCGGACCAACCAATTCGACTTGCCTTCATCTCTTGTTAGGTTTATAATATCAATGCTCGAACTTATATGCATGTTCAGGGACATCATATTAACTTTTGGTTTGCGCACAAGTCCCGAACTTAGTGATATTTTTGGTTTCCGACCAACCAATTCGACTTGCCTTCATCTCTTGTTAGGTTTATAATATCAATACTCGAACTTATATGTATGTTCAGGGACATCATTTTAACTTTCGGTTTGTACCCAAGTCCCGAACTTAGTGAAATTTTTGGTTTCGGACCAACCAATTCGACTTGCCTTCATCTCTTGTTAGGTTTAAAATATCAATACTCGAACTTATATGCATGTTCAGGGACATCATTTTAACTTTCGGTTTGTACCCAAGTCCCGAACTTAGCGATATTTTTGGTTTCGGACCAACCAATTCGACTTGCCTTCATCTCTTGTTAGGTTTATAATATCAATACTCGAACTTATATGCATGTTCAGGGACATCATATTAACTTTCGGTTTGCACCCAAGTCCCGAACTTAGAGATATTTTTGGTTTTGGACCAACCAATTCGACTTGCCTTCATCTCTTGTTAGGTTTATTATATCAATACTCGAACTTATATGCATGTTCAGGGACATCATTTTAACTTTCGGTTTGCACCCAAGTCCCGACCTTAGAGATATTTTTGGTTTCGGACCAACCAATTCGACTTGCCTTCATCTCTTGTTAGGTTTATAATATCAATACTCGAACTTATATGCATGTTCAGGGACATCATTTTAACTTTCGGTTTGCACCCAAGTCCCGAACTTAGTGATATTTTTGGTTTCTTATCAACCAATTGGACTTGCCTTCATCTCTTGTTAGGTTTATAATATCAATACTCGAACTTATATGCATGTTCAGGGACATCATTTTAACTTTCGGTTTGTACCCAAGTCCCGAACTTAGCGATATTTTTGGTTTCGGACCAACCAATTCGACTTGCCTTCATCTCTTGTTAGGTTTATAATATCAATGCTCGAACTTATATGCATGTTCAGGGACATCATATTAACTTTCGGTTTGTACCCAAGTCCCGAACTTAGTGATATTTTTGGTTTTGGACCAACCAATTCGACTTGCCTTCATCTCTTGTTAGGTTTATAATATCAATACTCGAACTTATATGCATGTTCAGGGACATCATATTAACTTTCGGTTTGTACCCAAGTCCCGAACTTAGTGATATTTTTGGTTTCTTACCAACCAATTCGACTTGCCTTCATCTCTTGTTAGGTTGATAATATCAATACTCGAACTTATATGCATGTTCAGGGACATCATTTTAACTTTCGGTTTGCACCCAAGTCCCGAACTTAGAGATATTTTTGGTTTCGGACCAACCAAATCGACTTGCCTTCATCTCTTGTTAGGTTTATAATATCAATACTCGAACTTATATGCATGTTCAGGGACATCATTTTAACTTTCGGTTTGCACCCAAGTCCCGAACTTAGTGATATTTTTGGTTTTGGACCAACCAATTCGACTTGCCTTCATCTCTTGTTAGGTTTATAATATCAATACTCGAACTTATATGCATGTTCAGGGACATCATATTCACTTTCGGTTTGCACCCAAGTCCCGAACTTAGTGATATATTTGGTTTCGCACCAACCAATTCGACTTGCCTTCATCTCTTGTTAGGTTAACAAAATTTTTAATGCAATAGCATGTATTTTGTGAGTTTATGTCCGAGGGATTTAAGTACCGGACTTAGAAAAATTTTTGAAGTCCAAACATTCAATTTGGACTCCATACTCCATTGCTCCTCTAAGAGGTACCTAGTACCCCGTAGCGAAGCAACCGTCACGTTTGAACTTTCCACTAGGAGGTGCAGCCATCACTCGACATGTTAATCATTATCACCCCATACTACTCTCTATATCCGGATACGGCGCTAACCCGATTGCTTGCCCCGACAGCAATCGACCCAATCGTAAGCGGGTTACCCGTAGGTAAGTCAACGATGCGTATTGCCCCCTTCAAGCAAACCGATCATCACTCCGTGGAGGAGTAATGACGGACCCGTACCGGTATCAACTGCATATGATCAACATTCTTATGAACCCACACACTCTTCGCTTATATGCTCAGTAACATTTCAATTCTCTCTCTGTCTTTCGTTTTCCAACTCATTCATCGTGCATACTGAACACACCCGGAAAGGTGCGACAGTACACACGAATACACCACCAAGCATGGGTCGCCTGAGAGGATCGATGCGAACGCATCTCTACAACTCGCAGCTCCCAGCCTGAAGTCCCGTCGTTTGCGGGCGGTCGGTAGGCATCGAAACTAGTCAAGTCCACGGTCGGCGAGGTCAGCTGCCACCAGTGTTCCCTATGGTCAGGTACTAACACGTGCGGTGCGACCCTGCGCGATGCGGCCAAGTCTAGAAGCGGGGATGAGGCGCCAGGCTGCGAGGCAGCGCCAGCGTATCTCGGAGGGTTGTTAGGCCCGCTAGCTTACGATTGCCTATGGGGGTTTGAAGCGCTATCAGCTCGGATTGGTTACGACCTTAGAGGCGTTCAGGCATAATCCAGCGGACGTAGCGTCATACCAAAGTCCGGTCGAACTAGTATTGAGCCAGTGGTCCGTACCTGTGGTTCCTCTCGTACTGCACAGGAATTCCGTTAAGATAGCACAAATGCACACACCAGTAGGGTAAAACTAACCTGTCTCACGACGGTCTAAACCCAGCTCACGTTCCCTTGAAAGGGTGAACAATCCTACGCTTTGGGAATTTTGCTTCACAATGATAGGAAGAGCCGACATCGAAGGATCAAAAAGTCACGTCGCTATGAACGCTTGGCGACCACAAGCCAGTTATCCCTGTAGTAGTGGCGTTTGACATCTCGAGGCGAACGGACGTGCTCCCGTACAGCTCCGCGTTGGCGACAAAAAATTTGGTGTAAAAAGCGATAAGTGCGTGTGAATTTTAGCGATAAACAATAAAAGACGTTGCTTAAAGTGTTTGCAAAGCGAAAGAACGCTATTTGAACACGATTTAGTGAGGCAAACAAGTGCGCAAAGTGCCCCCATACACTTTGTATGGGGAACCTCAAAGCCTCAAAACGGCAAAAGTGGGCGAAAAAATCGCAAAATAAGTGGACGCTAGTGCGCATAAGTGCGATTAAATTCGTTTTCCAGCACCGGAGAGTGGATTTCTTGTGAAAAAAGGCGGAAAACAACCAGTGAACCGGCGAGTGAAAAGCGCGCATCGAGTGGCGTCGTGTGTGTCGTGGCGTGTGTATGTGCGTCATCCATCACACGAAGCGTTTATAGCCGAGACACCGACCAGCGCCATCTCTTGCATTTCGTGGGAGCTTTCGCTGGTGGCGCCACCCGCGGACAGTAGCGGAACCGCACATCCAAGACACGCACCACCTCTCCCTGACGACAGCAGCACCACCAGCGGCCGGTGACGGCACTGCTTAGCCGGGACACCCAAGGCGTTACGGGGCGTTACGGTCCCAAAAGTGCGGATTGCATAGTTCTCCGGCGCTTATCGCACAGGGACCGGGAACGGTGAAACGGGAGACTTCAACGCGACGGCAGACCACTAACCGGATTTTCGAACGGATTTTGGAAACAACCACGGAAATTTCGATGGAGGGGCGGGTGCTACGCTCCGGTTCGCGAATGAGGTCCACTCCCGGGGGATGGTCGGCCAACCCTTCCCCACCTCCTTCCCCAGTGTCACCACGGTCGGAGGGATCAGTGGAGGCAGTAGTATTGTCGGAGGACGAAGAGGACGCTGAGTTCTCCGATGCCTTCGTCCTGGAGCAGACGGTGGTGGCGTTGGAGGCAGCGGTACCGGAGGCACCTGCACCTACGCCAGCATCTACATCGGCGAACCCTGAGGGCGAGGATACGTCCGTGTTGGCGCTTCAGCACAAGATGCTGGAAAGCCTGGTGAAGCAGGTGGAGACGCTGACAGAACAGCTGCGTCTCAGCCGAGAGCGCGAGGTGGCTCTGCAATGCACGCTGGAGGCACTGCAGGAGGGCATGCGCTCTCTGACTGCTCTGCATGCGTCGGTGCAGCCTGGTGGCCAGGGCAGCGCTCGTACAAAGCGCAGCCGCAATCAGCGTAGCCAGGCTAAGCGGAGGTCGCAGCAGCAGCGGCAGCAGCAGCAGCAGCAGCAGCAGCAGCAGCAGCAGCAGCAGCAGCAGCAGCAGCAACAGCAGCAGCAGCAGCAGTGTAGCCAGCAGCAGCAGCAGCCGCAGCAGCAGCAGCAGCAGCAGCAGCAGCAGTGTAGCCAGCAGCAGCAGCAGCAGCAGCAGCAGCAGCAGCAGCAGCGCCAGCAGCAGCAGCAGCAGCAGCAGCAGCAGCCACAGCAACAGCTGCTCTGGACGACGGTGGTGAAAGGCCGCTCGTCCAAGCGGCAATGCCACCTGCCGCAGCAGCAGCAGCAGCAGCAGCAACAGCAGCAGCGAGGCGAACGTTACGTGCC
Source organism: Anopheles maculipalpis (assembly GCF_943734695.1). NCBI lineage: Eukaryota > Metazoa > Arthropoda > Insecta > Diptera > Culicidae > Anopheles > Anopheles maculipalpis. Next base: position 263,966 of record NW_026060491.1, on the reverse strand, counting down.
ACCGCAGCTTCGCACATTGCAGCAGCAGCAGCAGCAGCGACAGCAGCAGCAGCAGCAGCAGCGTCAGCAGCAGCCGAAGACTACGTCAGGACCGTCGATTCGGCAAGCGCGAAGCCGTCCCGACGCCATCGAGGTGACCCCAGGGGAGGGACAGACCTGGACAGAGGTCTACCGGGCCGTGCGCTCGTCGGCAGAGCTGGCCCACCTCAGCGAGGTCCTGGGAGTCGGACGACGAACTACCCGCTCGCGACTTGTGATGGACCTGCCGGAGGGGGCGAACTCGGGGGAGATCTTCTCCGCCGTAAAGGCGTTCTGCGACGCAGCGACCCCCGCGATTCGCTGTCGACTGATCACAGAAAGGGCTGTACTTCGCGTTGATTATATCGACCCTTTAGCGCTGGCGACAGAGGTGGCGGAGGCACTTTCGGCCCTTGCAGGCGAGACCATCTGCGAGGAGGAGGTGCGCCTGATGGAGAACTACAACGGGACGCAGGTGGCGCGCGTTCGGGTGCCGGAGAGGATGGCAGAGAAGCTGGTGGGCAAGCGCGTCAAGGTGAGCTTCACCTTGTGCCCGATCAGCCGAGTACTGCAGACGACCGAACGGCTGCCGAGATGCTTCCGTTGTCTGGAGATCGGCCACCGGAGGGCGAAGTGCAGGAGCGAGGCCGACCGCACGGACGCCTGCATTCGCTGCGGGAAGCCGGGTCATCGGGCGATGCACTGCCAGGAGGATCCGTGTTGCGCCAGGTGCAAGGGTCCTCACCCGGTGGGCCATCCGACCTGCCGGCAACACTGAAGGTCCTACAGATCAACCTTGGGCGGAGCCGGTCAGCACAGGACCTGATGCTGCAGACGGCTAGGGAGCTTGGAGTGCAGGTCGTGCTTGCTTGCGAGCTCTATCGGCCACCAAGATCCAACCCGAGATGGGCATATGATGAAGCGGAAAGCGTAGCGGTGATTGCCACTGGCTCCTTCCCCATCCAGCGACTATGGGGATCGTCGTCGCCAGGGCTAGTTGTAGCCACCATTGCAGGCATAACATTCGCCAGCTGCTACGCTTCGCCCAACAACACCAGCGGGGCCGACTTTGTCAGCTACCTTGAGGCGGTGGAGATGTCGCTGATCGGACACGCGACGGTAGTCCTTGCCGGGGACTTCAACGCGTGGAGCCAGGACTGGGGTAGTGCCCGTACGTCACGGAGGGGAGAAGACCTGAAGAGCGTCGTAGACCATTTGGGGCTCCGGACGCTTAACAGCGGTAACGTACCCACGTTCAAGGGTAACGGCGTGGCACGACCAAGCATAGTGGATGTAACCTTCTCCAGCCACACTATTGCGCGCCCCGATTCCTGGCGGGTAAGTCCGCGGTTCTCCGACAGCGACCACTCCTACCTGGAGTTTCAGGTGGGTCTTCCGGGAGATGGCATGCAACACCACCGTAGGCAACGACATCAGCCGCCGAACAACAACATCGGCACGGCCAGGCATGCCGGTACCCGGTGGAAAACTGCGCAGTTTGACAGCTCCTGCTTCGCCACCGCCCTTTCCATCGGACGGTTCGAGCTGGCGCAGACACCGGAAGACCTGGTCGGCGGGCTTACTGCAGCGTGCGATGGCACAATGGAGCGGGTGCATGGGGCGACCTTCCACCAAGCGCCGAGGATGTACTGGTGGACACCCGAGATCGACCGGCTGAGGGAGGAGTGCGAAGCTGCAGAACGGCGACGTCGCAGCGCCCCGCCTGATGAGCGCCTCGCGCTGACCGCCCAGCTCCTGAGCTCGCGGAGGATGCTGGCGAGCGAGATCCAGCGCAGCAAGGATCGCTGCATGCAGGAGCTCATTGACGGGGTGGAGAACGATGTATTTGGGCTCGGGTACAAGGTGGTGCTGGCCAAGCTGCGCAGTCGCGCACCACCTGAAACCGACCGAGCAGTACTCCAGCCGATCGTTGACGCACTTTTCCCGACGCACCCTCCGTTCGATTGGCCTACCATCGCAGCCGAGGGCGACACGGAGGAGGTCCGGCCGGTCACGCAGGACGAGGTGTTGGCCGTTGCAGCCAGGATGGCATCGTCCAAGGCGCCAGGACTCGACGGCATCCCCAACGCGGCGGTGAAGACCGCGATCCGAGAGCACCCGGAGGTCTTCACCCGAGTGTTCAACGACCTGTTGCGGCGGGGAGAGTTTCCGACGCCATGGAAGGCGGCGCGGCTGGTGCTAATCCCGAAGCCAGGCAAACCCCCTGGCGAGCCATCGTCGTGGCGGCCGCTGCTGATGCTGGGTGCAGTCCCGAAGGTGTTCGAGCGGATTATCCTCGACCGCCTGAACGAGCACCTGGAGGACAGCAGTGCACCCCGCTTGTCGCCCGAGCAGTATGGTTTTCGCCGCGGACGATCGACGGTGCAGGCCATCCAGCGGGTCGTCGAGCGAGGCCTGTACGCGAGGACGTTCCACCGCACCAATGGCAGAGACCCTCGCTGCCTGATGGTGGCATCTCTGGACGTGCGGAACGCCTTTAACTCGGCCAGCTGGACGGCGATTGCAGCAGCTCTCCAGCGGATGAGCGTACCGTCAGCGCTCCAGCGAGTCTTGCGCAGCTACTTCTCGGGACGGGAGCTGCTTTTCGAGACCGCCGGGGGACCAGTTCGCAGGACAGTCACGGCAGGCGTACCACAGGGCTCTATACTAGGGCCGACCCTGTGGAACGTCATGTATGATGGTGTGCTGCGGCTGACGCTGCCGGACGGTGCGGAAGCGATCGGCTTCGCGGACGATTTGGTCGTTCTGGCGGGAGGAGCGACACCACAGGCGGCAGCGGAACTGGCTGAGCAGGCGATCGGCATCATCAACTCGTGGATGGCAGCACATCATCTGGAGCTTGCTCCGGCCAAGACCGAGTTGGTAATGATGTCCACGATGCGGAGGGCGAACACGCAGGCGCCGGTGACCATCGCGGGCGTGCAGAGGATGCCAACACGGACGATTAAGTACCTTGGGGTCATGCTGGAGGACCACCTGTCTTGGAATGCCCACGTCGAGTGCGTCTCCGCAAAAGCACTCCGTGTGGCACAGGCGGTATCCCGGTTGATGCGGAACCACAGCGGCCCCAAGGGTGCTAAACGACGATTGCTCGCGTCAGTCGTGGACTCGACGCTGCGGTACGCTGCTCCAGTGTGGCACGAGGCAGTTCGCACTCAACGGAACCGCAGGAGGTTGAACCGGGTGCAGGGCCTCTACGCGAGACCGGTAGCCCGCACATTTATATCGGTGCGCGGCGAGGTGGCCACTGTCCTTGCAAGCGTCATCCCGATCTGCCTGCAGATCACGGAGGACGCAAGGTGCTACCAGCGACGCCAGCAGACCGGTACGCCTACGAGCAGCATCCGCAGAGAGGAGCGAACGGCCACCATCGCCCAGTGGCAGGCCGAGTGGGACGAGTTGGCACCGACGAGCCGTTTTACCCGGTGGACACACCGGCTAATCCCAGACATCGCGAAGTGGAAGGGCCGGCCGCATGGGGAGATGACCTTTCATCTCGCCCAGCTCCTCTCCGGCCATGGCTTCTTCCACGACTACCTCCACGCGCAGCACTTCTCGCCGTCGGCGGACTGTGCTAGATGTCCGGGAGTGGCAGAATCGGCGGAGCATGCGTTCTTCGACTGCCCACGGTTCGCGGACGTCCGTGGCGAACTGCTGGGCGAGGACACGGCAGCGGCGGTCACTCCAGACAACCTTCTGACGTTCATGCTGGAGAACCGTCAGAACTGGAGCAACGTCTGTGAGGCAGCCAAACGCATCACCTGTGCTCTGCAGCAGGAATGGTACGTCGAGCGGGCAA
>NW_026060491.1:250128-255128 GCF_943734695.1 Anopheles maculipalpis | reverse complement strand
TCACCTACGGAAACCTTGTTACGACTTTTACTTCCTCTAAATCATCAAGTTCGGTCAACTTCGGCCGTGCCAACTGCAGCTCACGAAGGAACCGCGGAAGGTATGCCTCCAGAGACCTCACTAAATAATCCATCGGTAGTAGCGACGGGCGGTGTGTACAAAGGGCAGGGACGTAATCAGCGCTAGCTAATGACTAGCACTTACTAGAAATTCCAGGTTCATGGGGACCGTTGCAGTCCCCAATCCCAACTAAATGAGCATTTGGGTGATTTCCCGTTCCTCTCGGAATGGGGGCGCCAATTGGCGAGAACACGCTGCTGCCCACATTGTAGCACGCGTGCAGCCCAGAACATCTAAGGGCATCACGGACCTGTTATCGCTCAATCTCACCTTGCTAAACACAAGTTGTCCCGCTAAGCAGGGCAAACTAGTGCGACGACCGCCCGTGAAGGCGCCGCCGCCCCGTAACGTCAGGTGTGCCCGGAGGCACACTGCTGACAGCGTTCTAGTTAGCTTGTTTGAGTCGCGTTCGTTATCGGAATTAACCAGACAAATCATTCCACGAACTAAGAACGGCCATGCACCACTACCCTTAAGTTTGAGAAAGAGCTCTTAATCTGTCTTACCTCGATAAGTTCGGACCTGGTAAATTTTCCCGTGTTGAGTCAAATTAAGCCGCAAGCTCCACTTCGTTTTTTTTTATCAAACATGTACGTGTTTATTAACGAATTATAACAGAAATACAAAAGGTTACAAAACACGCACTAACACCCTAGCCGGCGGCCTTCCCAAACGGGCGTAACCGTCGGCCGTAATGCGTCCTGACCCAAACACGCGCATGGGCCAGGCGCTCCTCCTATTATTTAACTTTTCTCCTTAATATATATTTATTTTTATTTTACATTAATAAAGGCCCGTTGGCCACGAAAATTAACGCGCGGATGTCTCCGCCTCTGTAGTGGCAGCCTCTGCGTCCTCTGACATCACGCCACGTCTGCGATCGGCATCGTCTGTCCGCCGCCGTTGACGAAGCGCTTGTTGTTGGGCCAATCTACTCGCCGTGCTCCCTGACGAGTGATTGGCCGTTGTCGTCCCCTGAGGCCGTTGGTGCCGAAACGTCCTCGGTATCAGCCTGCTCCGGTTGATTGAAGGCGGTTGATTGGTGACTCCACTCAATCGATCGGTTGATAGGTTGCGGCGGCGATCGGCTTCTGCGTGTCGCCTCGCTCGCTCCCGTTCACGCCGATTTGCCCGTCTCCTTTCTACCTCCTCCGCAGTCGGTGGCTCCCTGTCTCGGCGCAGTCTCCCCGGACGAACGGATGGGAGTGTACCCGCTCGCATGCGTTCGCGATACGCCCGCTGCTGCTGGTTTCGCCTCAGCCGTCTACGAAGGAGGACTTCGGCTGAGGGCGGACCAGCGTTGCGTACGTTTCTCCTTGCTTGGGCTACCATAGGACGCGATATGGCAGCCCCTTCGTCCGGGTTGATTGTAGCCAGCCGCTCGTTCCTCTCTCGACGCCGTCTCCGCTGTCCCTCGTTATGCCGCTCGCGACGGGCCTGTCGTCGTGCTGCTTCCTCCCGTTGCGCGGCTGTGTGGATGTCAGCCATGACCGCCACGTTCTCCGTAGCCTGGTGCTCCAGCCAGCGTAGCTGCAAGAAGCGGCATACTCGCCGTGCCGCTTCCGCTGCTGACTGCCAAGCCTCCGGACTGGTCAACATCCACGGCACCAACCGTTCGGGGGTAACTGCCTCGCCCTCCTCGTCGACCAGCTGTTGGGTTCTCACATCCGCGAACCGTGGGCACACGAACATAACGTGCTCAGCCGACTCGACCACGTTGTCGGCGCAGAATGGGCAGGTCGGGGCAGAGACGAAACCCATGGCGTGCAAGTACTCTCGGAAGAAGCCGTGTCCCGAGAGCACCTGACTCAGGTGGAAATCAACCTCGCCATGTTTCCGACCTACCCAGGCAGTTATGTTCGGCAGGATGCGATGTGCCCAGCGTACGAAACGGCTCGCCGATGGAAGTGCGGCCTCCTCGTCCCATGATGTCTGCCACATCGCCATGGTCGCCGAACGCTCGAGCCTTTTGATCACCTCCTTGTCGATCATCACTCCCCTTCTCAAAGCGTCCTGGTTCCTCTTGTGTCGACGGGCCATCTCCAAAACTTGGAGGTGAAGCGGAATCAGCCCCGCCAATACCACCATCGTCGTGTATTTGACGGTTCTGAAGGTTCTCGCCACTCCCTTCGCCAAAGGCCGTTGCAGCTGCTCCAGTTTCCGTCGACACCACTGGAGCTTCACCGCCTCCGCCCAGATGGGTGCCGCGTATCTGACGATGGAGTCCGCAATCCCCGCCAGCAGCCTGCGTTTCGCCATCCCCAGTCCGGCATGGTTTGGCATCATGCCGGTGGCCAGCTTCACCACACGGAGTGCCTTCGTCGTGGCCTTCTCGACGTGTGGCTTCCACGATAGGTGGTCGTGAAGCTGAACCCCGAGGTAGCGAATTGCAGGCTTGGATCGCACCTCCACTCCGTTGATGGATACGGGCACCTCTGGGTGGCCCCTTCTGAGACTGGAGATGAGAACAATCTCCGTCTTCTCAGGGGCCAACTGCAGCCGATGTCGCTCCATCCAACCCGAAACAGCTGTAACCGCCTCCTCCGCTACTCCAGCCGCCTCCTCCGGTGTGCACCCTCTCGCCAGTACTGCTAAATCGTCGGCAAAGCCGATGATCGTTGCTCCTTCGGGCAGCTGCACACTCAACACGCCGTCGTACAGGATGTTCCACAGAGTGGGACCGAGGATGGATCCCTGTGGAACTCCTGCCGTTACTCGACGTGTTACCGGGCCGGAGCTCGTGTCGTACGTGAGCTCACGGTCCCGGAAGTACTCCTGCAGGATGCGGCGCAGTCCTGCTGGTACTCCCTTTGCGTGCAGCGCCTCCGCGATGGCCTGCCAGTCCGCCGAGTTGAACGCATTGCGCACATCCAGCGCAACGACGAGTAGACAACGCTTGTCGCGCCGGTTAGTGCGTCCAAAGCTCATGGCAGATCTGGCAGCCTCGACCACCAGTTCAACCGCCTGAAGGGTGGAGCGACCACATCGGAAGCCGAATTGACGCTCGGAAAGCATCGGCTCCGTTGGTCTCTCGATGTGGTCGTTAAGGCGGTTCAGCAGTACTCGCTCGAACACCTTTCCAGGTGTATCCAGTAGCATCACTGGTCTTACGGATGACGGCTCGCCTGGCGGTTTCCCCGGTTTGGGGATGAGGACGAGTTTCGCCTTCTTCCACTGGTCCGGGAAGCGGCCCGCATCCAACAACTCCTGGTATAACCGTACAAACGTCGACGGGTACGCCCGGATGGCTGCCGTGAGGGCAGCATTGGGCAGTCCGTCCAATCCGGGCGCCTTCCTAGGGTTCAGGCCGGCCGCGATGTCGAGCAACTCCTGCTCAGTAACCGACCTGATACCGACGCCGTCCGGCTCGATGATGGGCCAGTCGACTGGGGGATGGTCCGGGCAGAGAGCGTCCACGATTCGTCCTAGCGTGGACGGATCGCTCTCTCTTGCCACACGGCTGCCACATAGCCGTTTGAGCGCTTCCCCCAGCCACCGACCTGTCTCGTCGTCCTCCAGCTGCTGAATGGATTCAGCGTACCGCTCCTTCTTGCTGGCCAAGATGGCTGACGTCAGCCTACGGCGGGCGTCCTGATGGTGCTCGACGGCCTCGGAGTGGGCCACGCTGCCAGCCAATGCGCCAGATGTCCTCTCCCAGGCCAGGCGGCACTCCTCGCGCAGTCGGCCAATTTCCGGCGTCCACCAATACGCCGGTTTTCCGGTGTGGCCGACTACAGGAGAGACTTCCGCCATAGTCTCACTGCACGCCCGGCTCAGGATGCGCGTGAAGCTTTCCGGATCTGTGGCCCTCTCCGAGAAACGAGCTGCCTGCAACGCCAGGCGATACAGCTCGCCGTCAAACTGGCGCGTTTGCCATCTTCGGCCAGCCGCTCGTACTGCCGGTGCTGCCTCCCTCGTTGCTCGCCGACTGATGGCTGTCGGCCGGTCTCCAACTGCGAAGCGGATGTAGCGATGGTCGCTGTACGAGTAAGCCCGCAACAGCCTCCACTCCTGCCTCGGATCCCCAATGAGGTCGGAGCGACTGATGGCCGTGCTGGCGAAGGCGACGTCGACAATGCTCGGGCGGGCGACGCCGTTCCCGAGGAAGGTGGCTTCCCCCCCCAGGTTCAGGACATCGAGCCCGAGCCCCTCCGCCAGTGCCAGTAGCTCCTCTCCTTTGTTGTTGGAGCGCGTGCTGCCCCAGGCGCTGTTCCACGCGTTAAAATCGCCGACCAAAAGCACGCGGGAAAGCCCTGTAGCCAGCACCTCGATGCGCTCCAAAAGGTCGTCGAATTGGGGCATCCCGAGGCTCGGCGGCGCATAGCAGGCAATGATGGTGATGCCCGCCACGTCGGCCGCCGCGATACCGGAAAAGCCCGTACTCCTTATACGCTGAACTGGGTGGGAGTGGCCGCTGACGATGATGGCGACGTGTTTGTCGCAGTCGACCACCCAGTTCGCGTTTCCGTCCGGTACCGAGTAGAGCTCGCACGCAACCAGTACATCCGCCCGCTCCGTTCGCATTGTATGAAGTGCCAGGTCCTGGGCACTTCTGCTCCGGTTCATGTTGAGTTGGAGGACCTGGAGGCTTGAGGCCATCACACGCCCGTCCGTCCTCCTCCTCTGCAGCTGAGCGCGGCAATGCGATGAGGGCCGCCACACCTCATACAGCGTACTTCCTTTTTGCACTGAGCTGCTCGATGGCCGCTCTCGCCGCATCTGATGCAGCACTGGCTCCTGTCCACGCCAGTGCAGAAGGCCGCCAAATGGCCTCTTTCGAGACAGCGGAAGCAGCGTCGTTGAGAGGCCGCCAGCCTCGGAACGCGCTCCATCCGGCAGGCGGAATGGTCAATGAGCAGGGCTTGTGTCCTGCCCATGAT
>NW_026060491.1:230128-245128 GCF_943734695.1 Anopheles maculipalpis | reverse complement strand
AAAAAATCTTCCGTCGGTCATACCGGTACCCATGTCTCATAACTTGTACCAAGTTGTGAAGGGTAAATTTTGACAAAAATCCAAAAAAATCATTAAAAAGTCGCTATTGCTTATTGCATTCAGCATCGTTAGACGACTCTTATATGCCTTGGATGACCACTGTCTGATGATTATTTTAGCTTTTATGCCAAAATTTTGATTTCGTGTCTTACGTCCCTACATTAGACGACCTTGGATTTTCGTCTCCTGCACCGCCATGCAACTTTGATGGTCGGGTAACTTTCACTATTTACTGTCGGAGATCACTTTTCATGATTAATAATGCATCCTGAGACCGTTTTACTCAAAGTTAGAGTCAAAAAAATTTTTGTCAAAAAATCTTCCGTCGGTCATACCGGTACCCATGTCTCATAACTTGTACCAAGTTGTGAAGGGTACATTTTGACAAAAATCCAAAAAAATCTTTAAAAAGTCGCTATTGCTTATTGCATTCAGCATCGTTAGACGACTCTTATATGCCTTGGATGACCACTGTCTGATGATTATTTTAGCTTTTATGCCAAAATTTTGATTTCGTGTCTTACGTCCCTACATTAGACGACCTTGGATTTTCGTCTCCTGCACCGCCATGCAACTTTGATGGTCGGGTAACTTTCGCTATTTACTGTCGGAGATCACTTTTCATGATTAATAATGCATCCTGACACCGTTTTACTCAAAGTTAGAGCAAAAAAATTTTTTGTCCAAAAATCTTCCGTCGGTCATACCGGTACCCATGTCCTATGACTTATACCAAGTTGTGAAGGGTAAATTTTGACAAAAATCCAAAAAAATCATTAAAAAGTCGCTATTGCTTATTGCATTTCGCATCGTTAGACGACTCTAATATGCCTTGGATGACCACTGTCTGATGATTATTTTAGCTTTTATGCCAAAATTTTGATTTCGTGTCTTACGTCCCTACATTAGACGACCTTGGATTTTCGTCTCCTGCACCGCCATGCAACTTTGATGGTCGGGTAACTTTCGCTATTTACTGTCGGAGATCACTTTTCATGCTTAAAAATGCATCCTGACACCGTTTTACTCAAAGTTAGAGCAAAAAAATTTTTTGTCCAAAAATCTTCCGTCGGTCATACCGGTACCCATGTCTCATAACTTGTACCAAGTTGTGAAGGGTAAATTTTGACAAAAATCCAAAAAAATCATTAAAAAGTCGCTATTGCTTATTGCATTCAGCATCGTTAGACGACTCTTATATGCCTTGGATGACCACTGTCTGATGATTATTTTAGCTTTTATGCCAAAATTTTGATTTCGTGTCTTACGTCCCTACATTAGACGACCTTGGATTTTCGTCTCCTGCACCGCCATGCAACTTTGATGGTCGGGTAACTTTCACTATTTACTGTCGGAGATCACTTTTCATGATTAATAATGCATCCTGAGACCGTTTTACTCAAAGTTAGAGTCAAAAAAATTTTTGTCAAAAAATCTTCCGTCGGTCATACCGGTACCCATGTCTCATAACTTGTACCAAGTTGTGAAGGGTAAATTTTGACAAAAATCCAAAAAAATCATTAAAAAGTCGCTATTGCTTATTGCATTCAGCATCGTTAGACGACTCTTATATGCCTTGGATGACCACTGTCTGATGATTATTTTAGCTTTTATGCCAAAATTTTGATTTCGTGTCTTACGTCCCTACATTAGACGACCTTGGATTTTCGTCTCCTGCACCGCCATGCAACTTTGATGGTCGGGTAACTTTCACTATTTACTGTCGGAGATCACTTTTCATGATTAATAATGCATCCTGAGACCGTTTTACTCAAAGTTAGAGTCAAAAAAATTTTTGTCAAAAAATCTTCCGTCGGTCATACCGGTACCCATGTCTCATAACTTGTACCAAGTTGTGAAGGGTACATTTTGACAAAAATCCAAAAAAATCATTAAAAAGTCGCTATTGCTTATTGCATTCAGCATCGTTAGACGACTCTAATATGCCTTGGATGACCACTGTCTGATGATTATTTTAGCTTTTATGCCAAAATTTTGATTTCGTGTCTTACGTCCCTACATTAGACGACCTTGGATTTTCGTCTCCTGCACCGCCATGCAACTTTGATGGTCGGGTAACTTTCGCTATTTACTGTCGGAGATCACTTTTCATGATTAATAATGCATCCTGAGACCGTTTTACTCAAAGTTAGAGCAAAAAAATTTTTTGTCCAAAAATCTTCCGTCGGTCATACCGGTACCCATGTCCTATGACTTGTACCAAGTTGTGAAGGGTACATTTTGACAAAAATCCAAAAAAATCTTTAAAAAGTCGCTATTGCTTATTGCATTCAGCATCGTTAGACGACTCTTATATGCCTTGGATGACCACTGTCTGATGATTATTTTAGCTTTTATGCCAAAATTTTGATTTCGTGTCTTACGTCCCTACATTAGACGACCTTGGATTTTCGTCTCCTGCACCGCCATGCAACTTTGATGGTCGGGTAACTTTCGCTATTTACTGTCGGAGATCACTTTTCATGATTAATAATGCATCCTGAGACCGTTTTACTCAAAGTTAGAGTCAAAAAAATTTTTGTCAAAAAATCTTCCGTCGGTCATACCGGTACCCATGTCTCATAACTTGTACCAAGTTGTGAAGGGTAAATTTTGACAAAAATCCAAAAAAATCATTAAAAAGTCGCTATTGCTTATTGCATTCAGCATCGTTAGACGACTCTTATATGCCTTGGATGACCACTGTCTGATGATTATTTTAGCTTTTATGCCAAAATTTTGATTTCGTGTCTTACGTCCCTACATTAGACGACCTTGGATTTTCGTCTCCTGCACCGCCATGCAACTTTGATGGTCGGGTAACTTTCACTATTTACTGTCGGAGATCACTTTTCATGATTAATAATGCATCCTGAGACCGTTTTACTCAAAGTTAGAGCAAAAAAATTTTTTGTCCAAAAATCTTCCGTCGGTCATACCGGTACCCATGTCCTATGACTTGTACCAAGTTGTGAAGGGTACATTTTGACAAAAATCCAAAAAAATCTTTAAAAAGTCGCTATTGCTTATTGCATTCAGCATCGTTAGACGACTCTTATATGCCTTGGATGACCACTGTCTGATGATTATTTTAGCTTTTATGCCAAAATTTTGATTTCGTGTCTTACGTCCCTACATTAGACGACCTTGGATTTTCGTCTCCTGCACCGCCATGCAACTTTGATGGTCGGGTAACTTTCACTATTTACTGTCGGAGATCACTTTTCATGATTAATAATGCATCCTGAGACCGTTTTACTCAAAGTTAGAGTCAAAAAAATTTTTGTCAAAAAATCTTCCGTCGGTCATACCGGTACCCATGTCTCATAACTTGTACCAAGTTGTGAAGGGTAAATTTTGACAAAAATCCAAAAAAATCATTAAAAAGTCGCTATTGCTTATTGCATTCAGCATCGTTAGACGACTCTTATATGCCTTGGATGACCACTGTCTGATGATTATTTTAGCTTTTATGCCAAAATTTTGATTTCGTGTCTTACGTCCCTACATTAGACGACCTTGGATTTTCGTCTCCTGCACCGCCATGCAACTTTGATGGTCGGGTAACTTTCGCTATTTACTGTCGGAGATCACTTTTCATGATTAATAATGCATCCTGAGACCGTTTTACTCAAAGTTAGAGTCAAAAAAATTTTTGTCAAAAAATCTTCCGTCGGTCATACCGGTACCCATGTCTCATAACTTGTACCAAGTTGTGAAGGGTACATTTTGACAAAAATCCAAAAAAATCATTAAAAAGTCGCTATTGCTTATTGCATTCAGCATCGTTAGACGACTCTAATATGCCTTGGATGACCACTGTCTGATGATTATTTTAGCTTTTATGCCAAAATTTTGATTTCGTGTCTTACGTCCCTACATTAGACGACCTTGGATTTTCGTCTCCTGCACCGCCATGCAACTTTGATGGTCGGGTAACTTTCGCTATTTACTGTCGGAGATCACTTTTCATGATTAATAATGCATCCTGAGACCGTTTTACTCAAAGTTAGAGCAAAAAAATTTTTTGTCCAAAAATCTTCCGTCGGTCATACCGGTACCCATGTCCTATGACTTGTACCAAGTTGTGAAGGGTACATTTTGACAAAAATCCAAAAAAATCTTTAAAAAGTCGCTATTGCTTATTGCATTCAGCATCGTTAGACGACTCTTATATGCCTTGGATGACCACTGTCTGATGATTATTTTAGCTTTTATGCCAAAATTTTGATTTCGTGTCTTACGTCCCTACATTAGACGACCTTGGATTTTCGTCTCCTGCACCGCCATGCAACTTTGATGGTCGGGTAACTTTCACTATTTACTGTCGGAGATCACTTTTCATGATTAATAATGCATCCTGAGACCGTTTTACTCAAAGTTAGAGTCAAAAAAATTTTTGTCAAAAAATCTTCCGTCGGTCATACCGGTACCCATGTCCTATGACTTGAACCAAGTTGTGAAGGGTACATTTTGACAAAAATCCAAAAAAATCATTAAAAAGTCGCTATTGCTTATTGCATTCAGCATCGTTAGACGACTCTATTATGCCTTGGATGACCACTGTCTGATGATTATTTTAGCTTTTATGCCAAAATTTTGATTTCGTGTCTTACGTCCCTACATTAGACGACCTTGGATTTTCGTCTCCTGCACCGCCATGCAACTTTGATGGTCGGGTAACTTTCGCTATTTACTGTCGGAGTTCACTTTTCATGCTTAAAAATGCATCCTGACACCGTTTTACTCAAAGTTAGAGCAAAAAAATTTTTTGTCCAAAAATCTTCCGTCGGTCATACCGGTACCCATGTCCTATGACTTGTACCAAGTTGTGAAGGGTACATTTTGACAAAAATCCAAAAAAATCTTTAAAAAGTCGCTATTGCTTATTGCATTCAGCATCGTTAGACGACTCTTATATGCCTTGGATGACCACTGTCTGATGATTATTTTAGCTTTTATGCCAAAATTTTGATTTCGTGTCTTACGTCCCTACATTAGACGACCTTGGATTTTCGTCTCCTGCACCGCCATGCAACTTTGATGGTCGGGTAACTTTCGCTATTTACTGTCGGAGATCACTTTTCATGATTAATAATGCATCCTGAGACCGTTTTACTCAAAGTTAGAGCAAAAAAATTGTTTGTCCAAAAATCTTCCGTCGGTCATACCGGTACCCATGTCCTATGACTTGTACCAAGTTGTGAAGGGTACATTTTGACAAAAATCCAAAAAAATCATTAAAAAGTCGCTATTGCTTATTGCATTTCGCATCGTTAGACGACTCTAATATGCCTTGGATGACCACTGTCTGATGATTATTTTAGATTTTATGCCAAAATTTTGATTTCGTGTCTTACGTCCCTACATTAGACGACCTTGGATTTTCTTCTCCCACACCGCCATACAACTTTGATGGTCGGGTGACTTTTGCTATTTACTGTCGGTGTTCACTTTTCGTGGTTAAATATGTATTCTGAGACAGTTTTACTCAAAGTTAGAGAAAAAAATTTTCTTCTCAAAAAATCCCCCGAAACCAATGTCTTATACATTGTACCAGGTTATGAGGCGCACCTGTGTGTGAAGAGTTCTTCGTGTGGTTTATAGACATTTCAGGCACTTGGTATATATTTTTGGTTTCCAACCAACCAATTCGACTTGCCTTCATCTCTTGTTAGGTTTATAATATCAATACTCGAACTTATATGCATGTTAAGGGACATCATTTTAACTTTCGGTTTGCACCCAAGTCCCGAACTTAGTGATATTTTTGGTTTCTTACTTACCAATTCGACTTGCCTTCATCTCTTGTTAGGTTTATAATATCAATACTCGAACTTATATGCATGTTCAGGGACATCATATTAACTTTTGGTTTGCGCACAAGTCCCGAACTTAGAGATATTTTTGGTTTTGGACCAACCAATTCGACTTGCCTTCATCTCTTGTTAGGTTTATAATATCAATACTCGAACTTATATGCATGTTAAGGGACATTATTTTAACTTTCGGTTTGTACCCAAGTCCCGAACTTAGAGATATTTTTGGTTTTGGACCAACCAATTCGACTTGCCTTCATCTCTTGTTAGGTTTATAATATCAATACTCGAACTTATATGCATGTTCAGGGACATCATTTTAACTTTCGGTTTGTACCCAAGTCCCAAACTTAGTGATATTTTTGGTTTCTCACCAACCAATTCGACTTGCCTTCATCTCTTGTTAGGTTATCAAAATTTTTAATGCAATTGCATGTATTTTGTGAGCTTATGGGTGAGGGATTTATGTACCGGACTTAGAGAAATTTTTGAAGTCCAAACATTCAATTTGGACTCCATACTCCATTGCTCCTCTAAGAGGTACCTAGTACCCCGTAGCGAAGCAACCGTCACGTTTGAACTTTCCACTAGGAGGTGCAGCCATCACTCGACATGTTAATCATTATCACCCCATACTACTCTCTATATCCGGATACGGCGCTAACCCGATTGCTTGCCCCGACAGCAATCGACCCACTCGTAAGCGGGTTACCCGTAGGTAAGTCAACGATGCGTATTGCCCCCTTCAAGCAAACCGATCATCACTCCGTGGAGGAGTAATGACGGACCCGTACCGGTATCAACTGCATATGATCAACATTCTTATGAACCCACACACTCTTCGCTTATATGCTCAGTAACATTTCAATTCTCTCTCTGTCTTTCGTTTTCCAACTCATTCATCGTGCATACTGAACACACCCGGAAAGGTGCGACAGTACACACGAATACACCACCAAGCATGGGTCGCCTGAGAGGATCGATGCGAACGCATCTCTACAACTCGCAGCTCCCAGCCTGAAGTCCCGTCGTTTGCGGGCGGTCGGTAGGCATCGAAACTAGTCAAGTCCACGGTCGGCGAGGTCAGCTGCCACCAGTGTTCCCTATGGTCAGGTACTAACACGTGCGGTGCGACCCTGCGCGATGCGGCCAAGTCTAGAAGCGGGGATGAGGCGCCAGGCTGCGAGGCAGCGCCAGCGTATCTCGGAGGGTTGTTAGGCCCGCTAGCTTACGATTGCCTATGGGGGTTTGAAGCGCTATCAGCTCGGATTGGTTACGACCTTAGAGGCGTTCAGGCATAATCCAGCGGACGTAGCGTCATACCAAAGTCCGGTCGAACTAGTATTGAGCCAGTGGTCCGTACCTGTGGTTCCTCTCGTACTGCACAGGAATTCCGTTAAGATAGCACAAATGCACACACCAGTAGGGTAAAACTAACCTGTCTCACGACGGTCTAAACCCAGCTCACGTTCCCTTGAAAGGGTGAACAATCCTACGCTTTGGGAATTTTGCTTCACAATGATAGGAAGAGCCGACATCGAAGGATCAAAAAGTCACGTCGCTATGAACGCTTGGCGACCACAAGCCAGTTATCCCTGTAGTTGCGATCGGTCAGCCGAAGTGAGCAGACGTGCCTGTGCTGTGCTCCGTGAGGAAAAATTTTTTCGTGTTATTCAGTGAATACAATAGTTAGGGTGGTGAATTTACGTGTGCGGCCCCCGATCTTGGTCCTACGCCCCCCCTCCGAATTTTTCCGGAAAATTCGGAAAATTGAGGGAGTTTTTCGTGGGACGGTTTTTCGCGAATATTAAGAAAAGTAGTGGACCGATCGGGCCAAATGAGGTCTTAAAAGAAGCGGGCCAGTGTGCCGCATGTTTTTGAGAAGGAAAAACTTTGAAAAGTATGGAGTTCAGTTTATAGTGAGTGATTAAAAAGTGAAAATTGAACTTAAAATAGCCAGTGTAGCTTAAGAGCTAGAAGAGAGCTGCCATATAAAGATTTGTGCGTTTCTTGGAGGAAAACAATTCCAGAAAGTTTCAAGACAATCGAGTGAAAACTGACGGAGTTACAGGGCGGCAAAGTTTCGCACCAAAAAAGGACGCCGTTTTTCGCCTTCCGAAAATGGCGGCGTGTGTGTGAAAAAAGCCGTTAAAAACCGTTAAAAACCGTTAAAAACTGGTCCCTGTACCACCAACACCCGGACGGAACATTTTGTGCGGAGCACCCGGTGTTCGGACGGGTTGTTCAGAGTGTCCGCCCTGGTTTCCCGAGAGTTCCCGGCGGGCCCACTGGCCGCTTTTTGGAGGTTCGGCCGGCCAGTCAACCGATCCGGGCGTGCGACCCCTCCATCGACGCGTCTCGGTAAGTGGAAACTGGGAGTGACCATCCCGCCCCCCTCCCACCCACCCACCACCCACTGGAGCGGAAAAAACACCCTCACAAACGGTTTTTCCGCGTTTTCCCGGCGAAGGAAGGGAGATAGCGACTTGGGGTCTTCGGTGGAGTTGTTCGGGTGGACCCCCCCCACCCACCCCCCTGGAAAACCGACCGATTTTCCACCAACAGGGGGCGCTACAGCCAGGAAAAGCCACCGGTTGAAGAGTTTTCCGACACTCACGGGAAAACCGGGCTTTTCCCGATAGGGGTTTATATGGGGCACGGAGCCCGATTTTAAAGGAGAATACCCCCCCGCAAGGATTTCCCCCCACCCCCCCTGGAAAATAGGGTTTTTCCGGGCAGCCCCCCTTTCCAAACTATCAACTGGACCCGGGCAAGTGGGGTGTCCAACGACGCAGCTCAACGGTACGAAGTGAACGCACACCCCCCCCCGCCCCGCCCCCACCTACCCCAACCACCCACCAACCCCCCGGAGCCGTAAAACCGGTTATCTTAGCGGTTTTCCGCGATTTTCCCGGGGAAGGAAGGGAGATAGCGTATCGGGGTCTTCGGGAGAATTGTTCGGGTGGACCCCCCCCACCCACCCCCCTGGAAAACCGACCGATTTTCCACCACCAGGGGGCGCTACAGCCAGGAAAAGCCACCGGTGGAAGAGTTTTCCGACACTCACGGGAAAACCGGGCTTTTCCCGATAGGGGTTTATATGGGGCACGGAGCCCGATTTTAAAGGAGAATACCCCCCCGCAAGGATTTCCCCCCACCACCCCTGGAAAATAGGGTTTTTCCGGGCAGCCCCCCTTTCCAAACTATCAACTGGACCCGGGCAAGTGGGGTGTCCAACGACGCAGCTCAACGGTACGAAGCGAACGCACACCCCCCCGCCCCGCTCCCACCTACCCCCACCACCTACCAACCCCCCAAAGCGGAAAAATCGGTTTTTTAAGCGGTTTTCCGCGATTTTTCCGGGGAAGGAAGGGAGATAGCGGTCTCGTGTGGAAGAGAAAGTTGCTCGTTAGGGAAATTTCCATCAATTCCCATCTTTAGAACCTGGATTTCCCGACTTCGGCCGGAAAAGTCAAATTTTCCGGGCACCATTTTCCGGCCGGATAGTACGAAGTTGGGTGTCCAGCGACGCGGCTTGGAGTAAGGAAGGTAGAAAACATCACCCCGCCCCGCTCCCACCTACCACCACCCCCCTGGAGCCGGAAAACCTGTTTCTCCGAGGGTTTCCGTGAGTTTTCCGGGGGAAGGAGCGGAGCTAGCTGATCCAGAGCCGAAGGGGATAGTAGACGAGACCCATTACTCGCTTATGAGTGCGCCGTATCAATTACGGCCTAGAAAAGGGTCGGTGGTGGCTACCCAGCCACCAGTGTATGAGCGTCCGGCCACGCCCACGATGGAGCTTTGCTACTCCAGCGACGATGATGAACTCAACAACACCATCATTGCGACGTCGGGGCGCGAGGCAGGGGAGGCGGTCATGGAGTTGGAGCAACCAACAGCCTTAGTGCTAACACCATCGGCATCTCCTGCTCCGGAGGCAGTTGGTGGGCCCATCGACGCGGGAAGCTGGGCATTGCTGATGGCACAGCTGCAAAGTATCGCCGCCCAGCTCACAACCGCACTGGAGGAGTTGCGTTCTTGCCGTGAGGAGAACTCAGCACTTCGACGCGAAAACGAGTTGCTGCGCATGGGCACTCGATCAGTGCTCGAGTTGCAAACTGCGGCGATACACGGCAGTAACCGGGAGTCTGCCCGGAAGCGTCTGCAGCGGCAAAGGCAGCGACAGCGAGAAAAGCAGCAGCAGCAGCAGCAGCAGCAGCAGCAGCAGCAGCAGCAGCAGCAGCAGCAGCAGCAGCAGCAGCAGCAACGTCAGCTGCAGCAGAAGCAGCAGCAGCAGCAGCAGCAGCAGCAGCAGCAGCGTCAGCAGCAGCAGCAGCAGCAGCAGCAGCGTCAGCAGCAGCAGCAGCTGCGTCAGCAGCAGCAGCAGCAGCGTCAGCATCAGCAGCAGCAGCAGCAGAAGCAGCAGCAGCAACAGCCGCAGCAGCAGCCGCAGCAACAGCAGCTCTGGACGACGGTGGTGAAAGGCCGCTCGTCCAAGCGGCAATGCCACCAGCCGCAGCAGCAGCAGCAGCAGCAACAGCAGCGAGGCGAGCGATACGTGCCACCGCAGCTTCGCACACCGCAGCAGCAGCAGCAGCAGCAGCAGCGTCCGCTGCAGCAGCAGCAACAACATCAGCAGCAGTCCAAGGGGCGTCCTGTACGACCTGACCGCATCGCGGTGGTTCCGGGTGCGAACAAAACCTGGACGGAGATGTACGTTAAACTACGTACGTCTCAGGAGCTGCAGGACGTCCGGGCGGACATCGGGATGGGGCGTCGGACCGCGCAAGGCCATCTGATAGTCCCGCTGCGCAAGAACGTGGACAGCGCGGAGCTGGCTCGCCGCATTCAGCTGGCGCTCGGCGAGGATGGCGTGGCCCGGGTCGTGACGGAGATGGGAGAAGTTCTCGTCACAAACGTCGACCCCTTGGCTCAGGAGAGCGACGTGGAGCTTGCCATCAAGCAGCAGCTAGGAGCGGAGCCGGGTATTGCGCGGGTCGAGCTGTGGGAGCTCCGCGATGGCACGAAGCGGGCTCGAGTGCGGCTTCCACTCGGAAAGGCTCGGCTTCTGATTGGCCAGAAGCTTACTCTGTGCCAGTGTGTAAGCGGCATCCGCGAGGTCCCGAAGAAGCCGCTTGATCTTCAGCGCTGCTTCCGCTGCTTACTGACGGGGCACCTGGCGCGAGATTGTCGTGCCCCCACTGACCGGTCGGGTCAGTGCCTGCAGTGTGGCGAGGTAGGCCACCGCATCAGCCAGTGCACCGCGGCGGCTAAGTGCATATTCTGCCAGGGGCCCCATCGCGTGGGCCATTCATCGTGCCCCCAGAACTTGCAATGGCGGGCGTAATGCGGGTGATGCAGGCCAACCTGGGTGGTGGACGCATTGCCCAGGACCTGGCCTTGCAGACAGCCCGCACAAAGCGGGCCGACGTGCTGTTGCTGTCGGAGGTTTACCGGCCTCCAGATGGTAGCGGTAACTGGGCGGTCGACTCGTCGGGGGGAGCAGCTGTGGTGGCGACCGGCCACCTCCCAATCCAGCGGGTCTGGCGCTGTGCCATGCCCGGATTGGCAGCAGCGCAGATCGGAGGGGTGGTTTACATCAGCTGCTACGCCCCTCCACGTCTCAACACCAGCGAGTTCGAGCAGTTACTGGAGGCGGTGGAGTTGGAGGCCCAACCTCACCCGCGTATCGTCTTGGCAGGCGATTTTAACGCCTGGAACGAGGAGTGGGGCAGCCAGCGTTCTACCTGGCGCGGTGAAGAGCTGCTTGATACCGTCAGGCAACTGGGCCTTGTGGTCCTGAACCAAGGCTCGGTCCCGACGTTCGTGGGCAACGGAGTCGCCACTCCCAGTGTCGTGGATGTGTCTTTTGCGAGCGCATCCATCGCTCGTCCGGACACTTGGGAGGTGGCTGCAGACACCGCTGCGTGCCACTACACGGCATCGGACCATCGGTATATCTTCTTCACCGTGGGGCCTCTAACTCGTGACCAGCAGCAGCGACAACAGCAGCAACAGCAGCACCAGCAGCACCAGCAGCAGCAGCAGCAGCAGCAGCAGCAGCAGCAGCAGCAGCAGCAGCAGCAGCAGCAGCAGCAGCAGCAGCAGCAGCAGCAGCAGCAGCAACAGCAGCAGCAGCAGCATCAGCAGCAGCAGCAGCAGCAACAGCATCATCGTCAGCGGGGACAGGGGTCCTCAACGTCGTCCACCACTTTCCGGCACGCTGGCCGTAGATGGAAGACGACGCAGTTTTCGGTCGAGGCATTCACAGCCGCACTCCAGACGGCCGGATTCCCGGAGCGAGCCGTGAGCCAGGAGGGGATGGTCGCCGCCATGTTCGATGCATGCGACGACACGATGGAGCGCGTCACCGTGTCACATCGTGACCCCCATCGCGACCTCTTCTGGTGGACCCCGGAGATTCTGCGTCTTCGAGAGGAGTGTGCGGCTGTGCACGAGAGAATGCTTCGTACGACCGATCTGCAGGAGCGCAGCGCCGTGGCCGCACATCATCGGTCGGCGAGGAGAGCGGTGGAGAAGGCTGTCCGGGCCAGCAAGCGTGCACAGCTTGATGAGCTGATACAACAGGCGGAGACCAATGAGTTTGGGGCCGGTTACCGGGTGGTAATGTCTCGCCTTCGTGGCAGCTTTGTGCCACCGGAGACAGACCGTGCCGTACTGGAACAGATTGCCAACGATCTGTTTCCAACTCATCCGCCTGTTGTCTGGCCGGACTCCGAATTGCCGAGTACGGACACCGAGGAGCAGAGGACATCGCTGACCCCCGTTACTGCGGACGAGCTGCTTAGCATCGTGGGAACAATGGCGAACAGGAAAGCGCCTGGATTGGACGGTATCCCCAATGCTGCGGTTAAGACGGCAATTAGGAAGTACCCGGAGGTTTTCGTCCGTTTGTACCAGGACTGCCTGGACCGGGGTGCGTTTCCAGCGCCCTGGAAGAGGCAGCGCTTGGTGCTGCTGCCAAAGCCTGGCAAACCTCCTGGGGAAAGCTCCTCCTACCGGCCGCTGTGCATGCTTGATGCACTCGGCAAGGTGTTGGAGCGCCTAATCCTTAACCGGCTGAACGAGTTCCTGGAGGAACCAGATGCGGAACGATTATCGGACGAACAGTACGGATTCCGGCGGGGCAGATCCACCATCAGTGCGATCCAGCGTGTTGTCGAAGCGGGCAGGAAGGCCATGTCCTTTCATCGTACCAATGCCCGAGACAAGCGCTGCCTGATGGTGGTTGCCCTGGACATCCGCAACGCGTTCAACTCTGCGCCTTGGCAGGCCATCGCCAGCGCGTTGAGGGACAAGGGGGTACCGTCGTCGCTGCAGAGGATGCTGAAAAGCTACTTCGAGGATCGGCGACTGGTTATCGACACCAGCGAGGGCCCCGTCGAGCGCAGCATCAGCGCGGGAGTTCCACAGGGTTCCATATTGGGACCCACGCTGTGGAACGTGCTGTATGACGGGGTCCTGGGTGTCCAGTTGCCTGAGGGGGCCGAGGTTATTGGCTACGCCGATGACCTTGTAGTCTTGGTCCCCGCAACGACACCCCAAGCCGCTTCCTCAACTGCTGAACGCGCCATCGCGGCGATCACGACCTGGCTGGACCGGAACCGTCTTTCGTTGGCTCCGGAGAAGACGGAAATGACGCTCATCTCCACCCTGAAGCGTCATCCGGTCGTCAGCATCAACATCGGGGGAGTGGTCGTGCAATCCCAGCGCTCCATCCGCTATCTTGGAGTATGGTTGCACGACCACCTGTCATGGTTGCCGCACGTTCAGCAGGTTGCAGCGAAGGCCATGAGGGTTGCGGAAGCCATCACGCGCCTCATGCCGAACCACAGTGGCCCGAAATCGTCACGTGCCCGACTACTGGCGGCCGTTGCGGACTCCATCCTTCGCTACGGGGCCCCAGTATGGTCGGAGGGATTGCAGCTGCAACAGTGTCACAGACTGGTGCAGCGTGTGCAGAGGACGACGGCCATTCGGGTGTGTCGGGCTTTCCGGACGGTGAGGGGAGAGACGGCCGTGCTGCTGGCCGGTCTCATCCCGATACGCCTGCTGATCGAGGAGGACAGCAGGGTGCATCATCGTCTGCAGGATCCTGCGAACGAACACTCGAGAGCGAGTGTAAAGAGCATGGAGCGCGACCGTACCTACGGGCAGTGGCAGCAGCAGTGGGACGCGGATGCTGCTAGAGAGGACGCCAGTCGGTTCACTCGGTGGACGTATCGAGTGATACCTGACGTGAGGACATGGCAGTCACGGAAACACGGAGACGTGACGTTCCAGTTGGCGCAGGTTTTGTCCGGTCACGGTTTTTTCCGTGACTACCTGTGCCGGATGGGCTTCACGTCGTCCCCGGACTGCCCCAGATGTCCTGGCGTCGCTGAGACGGCGGAACACGCCGTTTTCAGCTGCCCCAGGTTCGCCACTGAACGCGGAAGGCTGCTCGAGGCGGGTAGTACGAGCGAGATCACCCCCGAAGGTCTCGTTGCCGCTCTGCTCGAGAGCCCGGAACGTTGGAGCAGCATCTGTGAGTTCGTCGCCGGCGTCACGGATGAGCTCCAGGACGGTTGGAACGCGGAAAGGGAGCTGTTGGCTGCGCAGGGCCAGCCGTCAGCCGCACACCTCCCTGACAACTCGGTGGCCGTCGCTCGTAACCAGCGCCGGAACGTTGCGAGGAACGCGGCACGGGCGAGAGCGAGGGAGTTACAGCGAGGTGGGCGGCCCCCAACACCACCTCCATCGCCGACAACAGCTGCGCGCCGGGCAGCCATTCGCGAGCGAGTCGCGAGATTCAGGGAGAGGCGAAGGACTGTGGCCTCCCTGGCATGGCTGTACGGCGAGGGCGCGGATTCGTCCAGCGACGAAGAGGACGATTCTCCGTCAGCAGCTGCAGAGCAGCATATCAGCAATCGACCAGGTGGCCTCTCTGCCGCTGAAGCAGCCGCGGCAACGGAGGCAGAAACAGCGGCACGTTGATTAAAAGGGGCGCAATGAGAGTACGAAGGGCTTTGAAGCCAATGTTGGGCGGCCTTCGATAGGCACTCGAAGTTTGGAATGAAATCAGGAAGGGATAAATTTTGTAAATATGATAAGAAACGTT
>NW_026060491.1:192628-222628 GCF_943734695.1 Anopheles maculipalpis | reverse complement strand
CCTCTTACTATAGCCAATGAACAACATCACTTTACCACAAGTGACCATTTTTATCCATCCCAAAATTAAACGACCTCGGAATTTTTTTCTCCTACATCGCCATACAACTTTGAGGGTCGGGTGACTTTTGCTATTTACCGTCGGAGTTCACTTTTCATGCTTAAAAATGCATCCTGACACAGTTTTACTCAAAGTTAGAGTCAAAAAAATTTTTGTCAAAAAATCTTCCGTCGGTCATACCGGTACCCATGTCTCATAACTTGTACCAAGTTGTGAAGGGTAAATTTTGACAAAAATCCAAAAAAATCATTAAAAAGTCGCTATTGCTTATTGCATTCAGCATCGTTAGACGACTCTTATATGCCTTGGATGACCACTGTCTGATGATTATTTTAGCTTTTATGCCAAAATTTTGATTTCGTGTCTTACGTCCCTACATTAGACGACCTTGGATTTTCGTCTCCTGCACCGCCATGCAACTTTGATGGTCGGGTAACTTTCACTATTTACTGTCGGAGATCACTTTTCATGATTAATAATGCATCCTGAGACCGTTTTACTCAAAGTTAGAGTCAAAAAAATTTTTGTCAAAAAATCTTCCGTCGGTCATACCGGTACCCATGTCTCATAACTTGTACCAAGTTGTGAAGGGTAAATTTTGACAAAAATCCAAAAAAATCATTAAAAAGTCGCTATTGCTTATTGCATTCAGCATCGTTAGACGACTCTTATATGCCTTGGATGACCACTGTCTGATGATTATTTTAGCTTTTATGCCAAAATTTTGATTTCGTGTCTTACGTCCCTACATTAGACGACCTTGGATTTTCGTCTCCTGCACCGCCATGCAACTTTGATGGTCGGGTAACTTTCACTATTTACTGTCGGAGATCACTTTTCATGATTAATAATGCATCCTGAGACCGTTTTACTCAAAGTTAGAGTCAAAAAAATTTTTGTCAAAAAATCTTCCGTCGGTCATACCGGTACCCATGTCTCATAACTTGTACCAAGTTGTGAAGGGTACATTTTGACAAAAATCCAAAAAAATCATTAAAAAGTCGCTATTGCTTATTGCATTCAGCATCGTTAGACGACTCTAATATGCCTTGGATGACCACTGTCTGATGATTATTTTAGCTTTTATGCCAAAATTTTGATTTCGTGTCTTACGTCCCTACATTAGACGACCTTGGATTTTCGTCTCCTGCACCGCCATGCAACTTTGATGGTCGGGTAACTTTCGCTATTTACTGTCGGAGATCACTTTTCATGATTAATAATGCATCCTGAGACCGTTTTACTCAAAGTTAGAGCAAAAAAATTTTTTGTCCAAAAATCTTCCGTCGGTCATACCGGTACCCATGTCCTATGACTTGTACCAAGTTGTGAAGGGTACATTTTGACAAAAATCCAAAAAAATCTTTAAAAAGTCGCTATTGCTTATTGCATTCAGCATCGTTAGACGACTCTTATATGCCTTGGATGACCACTGTCTGATGATTATTTTAGCTTTTATGCCAAAATTTTGATTTCGTGTCTTACGTCCCTACATTAGACGACCTTGGATTTTCGTCTCCTGCACCGCCATGCAACTTTGATGGTCGGGTAACTTTCACTATTTACTGTCGGAGATCACTTTTCATGATTAATAATGCATCCTGAGACCGTTTTACTCAAAGTTAGAGTCAAAAAAATTTTTGTCAAAAAATCTTCCGTCGGTCATACCGGTACCCATGTCCTATGACTTGAACCAAGTTGTGAAGGGTACATTTTGACAAAAATCCAAAAAAATCATTAAAAAGTCGCTATTGCTTATTGCATTCAGCATCGTTAGACGACTCTATTATGCCTTGGATGACCACTGTCTGATGATTATTTTAGCTTTTATGCCAAAATTTTGATTTCGTGTCTTACGTCCCTACATTAGACGACCTTGGATTTTCGTCTCCTGCACCGCCATGCAACTTTGATGGTCGGGTAACTTTCGCTATTTACTGTCGGAGTTCACTTTTCATGCTTAAAAATGCATCCTGACACCGTTTTACTCAAAGTTAGAGCAAAAAAATTTTTTGTCCAAAAATCTTCCGTCGGTCATACCGGTACCCATGTCCTATGACTTGTACCAAGTTGTGAAGGGTACATTTTGACAAAAATCCAAAAAAATCATTAAAAAGTCGCTATTGCTTATTGCATTCAGCATCGTTAGACGACTCTAATATGCCTTGGATGACCACTGTCTGATGATTATTTTAGCTTTTATGCCAAAATTTTGATTTCGTGTCTTACGTCCCTACATTAGACGACCTTGGATTTTCTTCTCCCACACCGCCATACAACTTTGATGGTCGGGTAACTTTCGCTATTTACTGTCGGAGATCACTTTTCGTGATTAATAATGCATCCTGAGACCGTTTTACTCAAAGTTAGAGCAAAAAAATTTTTTGTCCAAAAATCTTCCGTCGGTCATACCGGTACCCATGTCCTATGACTTGAACCAAGTTGTGAAGGGTACATTTTGACAAAAATCCAAAAAAATCATTAAAAAGTCGCTATTGCTTATTGCATTCAGCATCGTTAGACGACTCTATTATGCCTTGGATGACCACTGTCTGATGATTATTTTAGCTTTTATGCCAAAATTTTGATTTCGTGTCTTACGTCCCTACATTAGACGACCTTGGATTTTCGTCTCCTGCACCGCCATGCAACTTTGATGGTCGGGTAACTTTCGCTATTTACTGTCGGAGTTCACTTTTCATGCTTAAAAATGCATCCTGACACCGTTTTACTCAAAGTTAGAGCAAAAAAATTTTTTGTCCAAAAATCTTCCGTCGGTCATACCGGTACCCATGTCCTATGACTTGTACCAAGTTGTGAAGGGTACATTTTGACAAAAATCCAAAAAAATCATTAAAAAGTCGCTATTGCTTATTGCATTTCGCATCGTTAGACGACTCTAATATGCCTTGGATGACCACTGTCTGATGATTATTTTAGCTTTTATGCCAAAATTTTGATTTCGTGTCTTACGTCCCTACATTAAACGACCTTGGATTTTCGTCTCCTACACCGCCATGCAACTTTGATGGTCGGGTAACTTTCGCTATTTACTGTCGGAGATCACTTTTCATGATTAATAATGCATCCTGACACCGTTTTACTCAAAGTTAGAGCAAAAAAATTTTTTGTCCAAAAATCTTCCGTCGGTCATACCGGTACCCATGTCCTATGACTTTTACCAAGTTGTGAAGGGTACATTTTGACAAAAATCCAAAAAAATCTTTAAAAAGTCGCTATTGCTTATTGCATTCAGCATCGTTAGACGACTCTTATATGCCTTGGATGACCACTGTCTGATGATTATTTTAGCTTTTATGCCAAAATTTTGATTTCGTGTCTTACGTCCCTACATTAGACGACCTTGGATTTTCGTCTCCTGCACCGCCATGCAACTTTGATGGTCGGGTAACTTTCGCTATTTACTGTCGGAGATCACTTTTCATGATTAATAATGCATCCTGACACCGTTTTACTCAAAGTTAGAGTAAAAAAATTTTTTGTCCAAAAATCTTCCGTCGGTCATCCCGGTACCCATGTCCTATGACTTGTACCAAGTTGTGAAGGGTACATTTTGACAAAAATCCAAAAAAATCATTAAAAAGTCGCTATTGCTTATTGCATTCAGCATCGTTAGACGACTCTTATATGCCTTGGATGACCACTGTCTGATGATTATTTTAGCTTTTATGCCAAAATTTTGATTTCGTGTCTTACGTCCCTACATTAGACGACCTTGGATTTTCGTCTCCTGCACCGCCATGCAACTTTGATGGTCGGGTAACTTTTGCTATTTACCGTCGGAGATCACTTTTCATGCTTAAAAATGCATCCTGACACAGTTTTACTCAAAGTTAGAGTCAAAAAAATTTTTGTCAAAAAATCTTCCGTCGGTCATACCGATACCCATGTCCTATAACTTGTACCAAGTTGTGAAGGGTACATTTTGACAAAAATCCAAAAAAATCATTAAAAAGTCGCTATTGCTTATTGCATTCAGCATCGTTAGACGACTCTTATATGCCTTGGATGACCACTGTCTGATGATTATTTTAGCTTTTATGCCAAAATTTTGATTTCGTGTCTTACGTCCCTACATTAGACGACCTTGGATTTTCGTCTCCTGCACCGCCATGCAACTTTGATGGTCGGGTAACTTTCGCTATTTACTGTCGGAGATCACTTTTCATGATTAATAATGCATCCTGAGACCGTTTTACTCAAAGTTAGAGCAAAAAAATTTTTTGTCCAAAAATCTTCCGTCGGTCATACCGGTACCCATGTCCTATGACTTGTACCAAGTTGTGAAGGGTACATTTTGACAAAAATCCAAAAAAATCATTAAAAAGTCGCTATTGCTTATTGCATTTCGCATCGTTAGACGACTCTAATATGCCTTGGATGACCACTGTCTGATGATTATTTTAGATTTTATGCCAAAATTTTGATTTCGTGTCTTACGTCCCTACATTAGACGACCTTGGATTTTCGTCTCCTGCACCGCCATGCAACTTTGATGGTCGGGTAACTTTCGCTATTTACTGTCGGAGATCACTTTTCATGATTAATAATGCATCCTGAGACCGTTTTACTCAAAGTTAGAGCAAAAAAATTTTTTGTCCAAAAATCTTCCGTCGGTCATACCGGTACCCATGTCCTATGACTTGTACCAAGTTGTGAAGGGTAAATTTTGACAAAAATCCAAAAAAATCATTAAAAAGTCGCTATTGCTTATTGCATTCAGCATCGTTAGACGACTCTTATATGCCTTGGATGACCACTGTCTGATGATTATTTTAGCTTTTATGCCAAAATTTTGATTTCGTGTCTTACGTCCCTACATTAGACGACCTTGGATTTTCGTCTCCTGCACCGCCATGCAACTTTGATGGTCGGGTAACTTTCGCTATTTACTGTCGGAGATCACTTTTCATGATTAATAATGCATCCTGAGACCGTTTTACTCAAAGTTAGAGCAAAAAAATTTTTTGTCCAAAAATCTTCCGTCGGTCATACCGGTACCCATGTCCTATGACTTGTACCAAGTTGTGAAGGGTAAATTTTGACAAAAATCCAAAAAAATCATTAAAAAGTCGCTATTGCTTATTGCATTCAGCATCGTTAGACGACTCTTATATGCCTTGGATGACCACTGTCTGATGATTATTTTAGCTTTTATGCCAAAATTTTGATTTCGTGTCTTACGTCCCTACATTAGACGACCTTGGATTTTCGTCTCCTGCACCGCCATGCAACTTTGATGGTCGGGTAACTTTCGCTATTTACTGTCGGAGATCACTTTTCATGATTAATAATGCATCCTGAGACCGTTTTACTCAAAGTTAGAGCAAAAAAATTTTTGTCAAAAAATCTTCCGTCGGTCATACCGGTACCCATGTCTCATAACTTGTACCAAGTTGTGAAGGGTACATTTTGACAAAAATCCAAAAAAATCATTAAAAAGTCGCTATTGCTCATTGCATTCAGCATCGTTAGACGACTCTTATATGCCTTGGATGACCACTGTCTGATGATTATTTTAGCTTTTATGCCAAAATTTTGATTTCGTGTCTTACGTCCCTACATTAGACGACCTTGGATTTTCGTCTCCTGCACCGCCATGCAACTTTGATGGTCGGGTAACTTTCGCTATTTACTGTCGGAGATCACTTTTCATGATTAATAATGCATCCTGAGACCGTTTTACTCAAAGTTAGAGCAAAAAAATTTTTTGTCCAAAAATCTTCCGTCGGTCATACCGGTACCCATGTCCTATGACTTGTACCAAGTTGTGAAGGGTAAATTTTGACAAAAATCCAAAAAAATCATTAAAAAGTCGCTATTGCTTATTGCATTCAGCATCGTTAGACGACTCTTATATGCCTTGGATGACCACTGTCTGATGATTATTTTAGCTTTTATGCCAAAATTTTGATTTCGTGTCTTTCGTCCCTAAATTAAACGACCTTGGATTTTCTTCTCCCACACCGCCATACAACTTTGATGGTCGGGTGACTTTTGCTATTTACTGTCGGTGTTCACTTTTCGTGGTTAAATATGTATTCTGAGACAGTTTTACTCAAAGTTAGAGAAAAAAAATTTCTTCTCAATAAATCCCCCGAAACCAATGTCTTATACATTGTACCAGGTTATGAGGCGCACCTGTGTGTGAAGAGTTCTTCGTGTGGTTTATAGACATTTCAGGCACTTGGTATATATTTTTGGTTTTGGACCAACCAATTCGACTTGCCTTCATCTCTTGTTAGGTTTATAATATCAATACTCGAACTTATATGCATGTTCAGGGACATCATATTAACTTTCGGTTTGTACCCAAGTCCCGAACTTAGTGATATTTTTGGTTTTGGACCAACCAATTCGACTTGCCTTCATCTCTTGTTAGGTTTATAATATCAATACTCGAACTTATATGCATGTTCAGGGACATCATATTAACTTTCGGTTTGCGCACAAGTCCCGAACTTAGTGATATTTTGGTTTTGGACCAACCAATTCGACTTGCCTTCATCTCTTGTTAGGTTTATAATATCAATACTCGAACTTATATGCATGTTCAGGGACATCATATTCACTTTCGGTTTGCACCCAAGTCCCGAACTTAGAGATATTTTTGGTTTCTTACTTACCAATTCGACTTGCCTTCATCTCTTGTTAGGTTTATAATATCAATACTCGAACTTATATGCATGTTCAGGGACATCATTTTAACTTTCGGTTTGTACCCAAGTCCCGAACTTAGTGATATTTTTGGTTTCTTATCAACCAATTCGACTTGCCTTCATCTCTTGTTAGGTTTATTATATCAATACTCGAACTTATATGCATGTTCAGGGACATCATTTTAACTTTCGGTTTGCACCCAAGTCCCGAACTTAGAGATATTTTTGGTTTTGGACCAACCAATTCGACTTGCCTTCATCTCTTGTTAGGTTTATAATATCAATACTCGAACTTATATGCATGTTCAGGGACATCATTTTAACATTCGGTTTGTACCCAAGTCCCGAACTTAGTGATATTTTTGGTTTCCGACCAACCAATTCGACTTGCCTTCATCTCTTGTTAGGTTTATAATATCAATACTCGAACTTATATGCATGTTCAGGGACATCATTTTAACTTTCGGTTTGCACCCAAGTCCCGAACTTAGAGATATTTTTGGTTTTGGACCAACCAATTCGACTTGCCTTCATCTCTTGTTAGGTTTATAATATCAATACTCGAACTTATATGCATGTTCAGGGACATCATTTTAACTTTCGGTTTGCACCCAAGTCCCGAACTTAGAGATATTTTTGGTTTCTTACTTACCAATTCGACTTGCCTTCATCTCTTGTTAGGTTTATAATATCAATACTCGAACTTATGTGCATGTTCAGGGACATCATTTTAACTTTCGGTTTGTACCCAAGTCCCGAACTTAGTGATATTTTTGGTTTCTTATCAACCAATTCGACTTGCCTTCATCTCTTGTTAGGTTTATTATATCAATACTCGAACTTATATGCATGTTCAGGGACATCATTTTAACTTTCGGTTTGCACCCAAGTCCCGAACTTAGAGATATTTTTGGTTTTGGACCAACCAATTCGACTTGCCTTCATCTCTTGTTAGGTTTATAATATCAATACTCGAACTTATATGCATGTTCAGGGACATCATTTTAACATTCGGTTTGTACCCAAGTCCCGAACTTAGTGATATTTTTGGTTTCCGACCAACCAATTCGACTTGCCTTCATCTCTTGTTAGGTTTATAATATCAATACTCGAACTTATATGCATGTTCAGGGACATCATTTTAACTTTCGGTTTGCACCCAAGTCCCGAACTTAGAGATATTTTTGGTTTTGGACCAACCAATTCGACTTGCCTTCATCTCTTGTTAGGTTTATAATATCAATACTCGAACTTATATGCATGTTCAGGGACATCATTTTAACTTTCGGTTTGCACCCAAGTCCCGAACTTAGAGATATTTTTGGTTTCTTACTTACCAATTCGACTTGCCTTCATCTCTTGTTAGGTTTATAATATCAATACTCGAACTTATATGCATGTTCAAGGACATCATTTTAACTTTCGGTTTGTACCCAAGTCCCGAACTTAGTGATATTTTTGGTTTTGGACCAACCAATTCGACTTGCCTTCATCTCTTGTTAGGTTTATAATATCAATACTCGAACTTATATGCATGTTCAGGGACATCATTTTAACATTCGGTTTGTACCCAAGTCCCGAAC
The DNA here is from genome assembly GCF_943734695.1 of Anopheles maculipalpis. Lineage (NCBI taxonomy): Eukaryota > Metazoa > Arthropoda > Insecta > Diptera > Culicidae > Anopheles > Anopheles maculipalpis. Next base: position 214,305 of record NW_026060491.1, on the reverse strand, counting down.
TTAGTGATATTTTTGGTTTCCGACCAACCAATTCGACTTGCCTTCATCTCTTGTTAGGTTTATAATATCAATACTCGAACTTATATGCATGTTCAGGGACATCATTTTAACTTTCGGTTTGCACCCAAGTCCCGAACTTAGAGATATTTTTGGTTTTGGACCAACCAATTCGACTTGCCTTCATCTCTTGTTAGGTTTATAATATCAATACTCGAACTTATATGCATGTTCAGGGACATCATTTTAACTTTCGGTTTGTACCCAAGTCCCGAACTTAGAGATATTTGTGGTTATGGACCAACCAATTCGACTTGCCTTCATCTCTTGTTAGGTTTATAATATCAATACTCGAACTTATATGCATGTTCAGGGACATCATTTTAACTTTCGGTTTGCACCCAAGTCCCGAACTTAGAGATATTTTTGGTTTTGGACCAACCAATTCGACTTGCGTTCATCTCTTGTTAGGCTTATAATATCAATACTCGAACTTATATGCATGTTCAGGGACATCATTTTAACTTTCGGTTTGCACCCAAGTCCCGAACTTAGAGATATTTTTGGTTTCTTACTTACCAATTCGACTTGCCTTCATCTCTTGTTAGGTTTATAATATCAATACTCGAACTTATATGCATGTTCAGGGACATCATATTAACTTTCGGTTTGCACCCAAGTCCCGAACTTAGAGATATTTGTGGTTATGGACCAACCAATTCGACTTGCCTTCATCTCTTGTTAGGTTTATAATATCAATACTCGAACTTATATGCATGTTCAGGGACATCATTTTAACTTTCGGTTTGTACCCAAGTCCCGAACTTAGTGATATTTTTGGTTTCTCACCAACCAATTCGACTTGCCTTCATCTCTTGTTAGGTTTATAATATCAATACTCGAACTTATATGCATGTTCAGGGACATCATTTTAACTTTCGGTTTGTACCCAAGTCCCGAACTTAGTGATATTTTTGGTTTCGGACCAACCAATTCGACTTGCCTTCATCTCTTGTTAGGTTTATAATATCAATACTCGAACTTGTATGCATGTTCAGGGACATCGTTTTAACTTTTGGTTTGCGCACAAGTCCCGAACTTAGTGATATTTTTGGTTTTGGACCAACCAATTCGACTTGCCTTCATCTCTTGTTAGGTTTATAATATCAATACTCGAACTTATATGCATGTTCAGGGACATCATATTCACTTTCGGTTTGTACCCAAGTCCCGAACTTAGAGATATTTTTGGTTTCTTATCAACCAATTCGACTTGCCTTCATCTCTTGTTAGGTTTATAATATCAATACTCGAACTTATATGCATGTTCAGGGACATCATTTTAACATTCGGTTTGTACCCAAGTCCCGAACTTAGAGATATTTTTGGTTTTGGACCAACCAATTCGACTTGCCTTCATCTCTTGTTAGGTTTATAATATCAATACTCGAACTTATATGCATGTTCAGGGACATCATTTTAACTTTCGGTTTGTACCCAAGTCCCAAACTTAGTGATATTTTTGGTTTCTCACCAACCAATTCGACTTGCCTTCATCTCTTGTTAGGTTTATAATATCAATACTCGAACTTATATGCATGTTCAGGGACATCATTTTAACTTTCGGTTTGCACCCAAGTCCCGAACTTAGAGATATTTTTGGTTTTGGACCAACCAATTCGACTTGCCTTCATCTCTTGTTAGGTTTATAATATCAATACTCGAACTTATATGCATGTTCAGGGACATCATTTTAACATTCGGTTTGTACCCAAGTCCCGAACTTAGTGATATTTTTGGTTTTGGACCAACCAATTCGACTTGCCTTCATCTCTTGTTAGGTTTATAATATCAATACTCGAACTTATGTGCATGTTCAGGGACATCATTTTAACTTTCGGTTTGTACCCAAGTCCCGAACTTAGAGATATTTTTGGTTTTGGACCAACCAATTCGACTTGCCTTCATCTCTTGTTAGGTTTATAATATCAATACTCGAACTTATATGCATGTTCAGGGACATCATTTTTACTTTCGGTTTGCACCCAAGTCCCGAACTTAGAGATATTTTTGGTTTTGGACCAACCAATTCGACTTGCCTTCATCTCTTGTAAGGTTTATAATATCAATACTCGAACTTATATGCATGTTCAGGGACATCATTTTAACTTTCGGTTTGCACCCAAGTCCCGAACTTAGAGATATTTTTGGTTTTGGACCAACCAATTCGACTTGCCTTCATCTCTTGTAAGGTTTATAATATCAATACTCGAACTTATATGCATGTTCAGGGACATCATTTTAACTTTTGGTTTGCACCCAAGTCCCGAACTTAGTGATATTTTTGGTTTCGGACCAACCAATTCGACTTGCCTTCATCTCTTGTTAGGTTTATAATATCAATACTCGAACTTATATGCATGTTCAGGGACATCATTTTAACTTTAGGTTTGCACCCAAGTCCCGAACTTAGAGATATTTTTGGTTTTGGACCAACCAATTCGACTTGCCTTCATCTCTTGTTAGGTTTATAATATCAATACTCGAACTTATATGCATGTTCAGGGACATCATATTAACTTTTGGTTTGCGCACAAGTCCCGAACTTAGTGATATTTTGGTTTTGGACCAACCAATTCGACTTGCCTTCATCTCTTGTTAGGTTTATAATATCAATACTCGAACTTATATGCATGTTCAGGGACATCATATTCACTTTCGGTTTGCACCCAAGTCCCGAACTTAGTGATATTTTTGGTTTCTTACCAACCAATTCGACTTGCCTTCATCTCTTGTTAGGTTTATAATATCAATACTCGAACTTATATGCATGTTCAGGGACATCATATTAACTTTCGGTTTTAACCCAAGTCCCGAACTTAGAGATATTTTTGGTTTCTTATCAACCAATTCGACTTGCCTTCATCTCTTGTTAGGTTTATAATATCAATACTCGAACTTATATGCATGTTCAAGGACATCATTTTCACTTTCGGTTTGTACCCAAGTCCCGAACTTAGTGATATTTTTGGTTTCTTAGCAACCAATTCGACTTGCCTTCATCTCTTGTTAGGTTTATAATATCAATACTCGAACTTATATGCATGTTCAGGGACATCATTTTAACTTTCGGTTTGTACCCAAGTCCCGAACTTAGTGATATTTTTGGTTTTGGACCAACCAATTCGACTTGCCTTCATCTCTTGTTAGGTTTATAATATCAATACTCGAACTGATATGCATGTTCAGAGACATCATTTTAACTTTCGGTTTGTACCCAAGTCCCGAACTTAGAGATATTTTTGGTTTTGGACCAACCAATTCGACTTGTCTTCATCTCTTGTTAGGTTTATAATATCAATACTCGAACTTATATGCATGTTCAGGGACATCATATTAACTTTCGGTTTGTACCCAAGTCCCGAACTTAGTGATATTTTTGGTTTCTTACCAACCAATTCGACTTGCATTCATCTCTTGTTAGGTTTATAATATCAATACTCGAACTTATATGCATGTTCAGGGACATCATATTCACTTTCGGTTTGCACCCAAGTCCCGAACTTAGTGATATTTTTGGTTTCCGACCAACCAATTCGACTTGCCTTCATCTCTTGTTAGGTTTATAATATCAATACTCGAACTTATATGCATGTTCAGGGACATCATTTTAACTTTCGGTTTGTACCCAAGTCCCGAACTTAGTGATATTTTTGGTTTCTTATCAACCAATTCGACTTGCCTTCATCTCTTGTTAGGTTTATTATATCAATACTCGAACTTATATGCATGTTCAGGGACATCATTTTAACTTTCGGTTTGCACCCAAGTCCCGAACTTAGAGATATTTTTGGTTTTGGACCAACCAATTCGACTTGCCTTCATCTCTTGTTAGGTTTATAATATCAATACTCGAACTTATATGCATGTTCAGGGACATCATTTTAACTTTCGGTTTGTACCCAAGTCCCGAACTTAGTGATATTTTTGGTTTCTTATCAACCAATTCGACTTGCCTTCATCTCTTGTTAGGTTTATAATATCAATACTCGAACTTATATGCATGTTCAGGGACATCATTTTAACTTTCGGTTTGCGCACAAGTCCCGAACTTAGTGATATTTTTGGTTTCTTACTTACCAATTCGACTTGCCTTCATCTCTTGTTAGGTTTATAATATCAATACTCGAACTTATATGCATGTTCAGGGACATCATATTAACTTTCGGTTTGTACCCAAGTCCCGAACTTAGTGATATTTTTGGTTTTGGACCAACCAATTCGACTTGCCTTCATCTCTTGTTAGGTTTATAATATCAATACTCGAACTTATATGCATGTTCAGGGACATCATATTAACTTTCGGTTTGCGCACAAGTCCCGAACTTAGTGATATTTTGGTTTTGGACCAACCAATTCGACTTGCCTTCATCTCTTGTTAGGTTTATAATATCAATACTCGAACTTATATGCATGTTCAGGGACATCATATTAACTTTCGGTTTGTACCCAAGTCCCGAACTTAGTGATATTTTTGGTTTTGGACCAACCAATTCGACTTGCCTTCATCTCTTGTTAGGTTTATAATATCAATACTCGAACTTATATGCATGTTCAGGGACATCATATTAACTTTCGGTTTGCGCACAAGTCCCGAACTTAGTGATATTTTGGTTTTGGACCAACCAATTCGACTTGCCTTCATCTCTTGTTAGGTTTATAATATCAATACTCGAACTTATATGCATGTTCAGGGACATCATATTAACTTTCGGTTTGTACCCAAGTCCCGAACTTAGTGATATTTTTGGTTTTGGACCAACCAATTCGACTTGCCTTCATCTCTTGTTAGGTTTATAATATCAATACTCGAACTTATATGCATGTTCAGGGACATCATATTAACTTTCGGTTTGCACCCAAGTCCCGAACTTAGAGATATTTTTGGTTTCTTACTTACCAATTCGACTTGCCTTCATCTCTTGTTAGGTTTATAATATCAATACTCGAACTTATATGCATGTTCAGGGACATCATTTTAACTTTCGGTTTGCGCACAAGTCCCGAACTTAGTGATATTTTTGGTTTCTCACCAACCAATTCGACTTGCCTTCATCTCTTGTTAGGTTTATAATATCAATACTCGAACTTATATGCATGTTCAGGGACATCATATTAACTTTCGGTTTGTACCCAAGTCCCGAACTTAGTGATATTTTTGGTTTTGGACCAACCAATTCGACTTGCCTTCATCTCTTGTTAGGTTTATAATATCAATACTCGAACTTATATGCATGTTCAGGGACATCATATTAACTTTCGGTTTGAGCACAAGTCCCGAACTTAGTGATATTTTTGTTTTGGACCAACCAATTCGACTTGCCTTCATCTCTTGTTAGGTTTATAATATCAATACTCGAACTTATATGCATGTTCAGGGACATCATATTCACTTTCGGTTTGCACCCAAGTCCCGAACTTAGAGATATTTTTGGTTTCTTACTTACCAATTCGACTTGCCTTCATCTCTTGTTAGGTTTATAATATCAATACTCGAACTTATATGCATGTTCAGGGACATCATTTTAACTTTCGGTTTGTACCCAAGTCCCGAACTTAGTGATATTTTTGGTTTCTTATCAACCAATTCGACTTGCCTTCATCTCTTGTTAGGTTTATTATATCAATACTCGAACTTATATGCATGTTCAGGGACATCATTTTAACTTTCGGTTTGCACCCAAGTCCCGAACTTAGAGATATTTTTGGTTTTGGACCAACCAATTCGACTTGCCTTCATCTCTTGTTAGGTTTATAATATCAATACTCGAACTTATATGCATGTTCAGGGACATCATTTTAACATTCGGTTTGTACCCAAGTCCCGAACTTAGTGATATTTTTGGTTTCCGACCAACCAATTCGACTTGCCTTCATCTCTTGTTAGGTTTATAATATCAATACTCGAACTTATATGCATGTTCAGGGACATCATTTTAACTTTCGGTTTGCACCCAAGTCCCGAACTTAGAGATATTTTTGGTTTTGGACCAACCAATTCGACTTGCCTTCATCTCTTGTTAGGTTTATAATATCAATACTCGAACTTATATGCATGTTCAGGGACATCATTTTAACTTTCGGTTTGCACCCAAGTCCCGAACTTAGAGATATTTTTGGTTTCTTACTTACCAATTCGACTTGCCTTCATCTCTTGTTAGGTTTATAATATCAATACTCGAACTTATATGCATGTTCAAGGACATCATTTTAACTTTCGGTTTGTACCCAAGTCCCGAACTTAGTGATATTTTTGGTTTTGGACCAACCAATTCGACTTGCCTTCATCTCTTGTTAGGTTTATAATATCAATACTCGAACTTATATGCATGTTCAGGGACATCATTTTAACATTCGGTTTGTACCCAAGTCCCGAACTTAGTGATATTTTTGGTTTCCGACCAACCAATTCGACTTGCCTTCATCTCTTGTTAGGTTTATAATATCAATACTCGAACTTATATGCATGTTCAGGGACATCATTTTAACTTTCGGTTTGCACCCAAGTCCCGAACTTAGAGATATTTTTGGTTTTGGACCAACCAATTCGACTTGCCTTCATCTCTTGTTAGGTTTATAATATCAATACTCGAACTTATATGCATGTTCAGGGACATCATTTTTACTTTCGGTTTGTACCCAAGTCCCGAACTTAGAGATATTTGTGGTTATGGACCAACCAATTCGACTTGCCTTCATCTCTTGTTAGGTTTATAATATCAATACTCGAACTTATATGCATGTTCAGGGACATCATTTTAACTTTCGGTTTGCACCCAAGTCCCGAACTTAGAGATATTTTTGGTTTTGGACCAACCAATTCGACTTGCGTTCATCTCTTGTTAGGCTTATAATATCAATACTCGAACTTATATGCATGTTCAGGGACATCATTTTAACTTTCGGTTTGCACCCAAGTCCCGAACTTAGAGATATTTTTGGTTTCTTACTTACCAATTCGACTTGCCTTCATCTCTTGTTAGGTTTATAATATCAATACTCGAACTTATATGCATGTTCAGGGACATCATTTTAACTTTCGGTTTGCACCCAAGTCCCGAACTTAGAGATATTTGTGGTTATGGACCAACCAATTCGACTTGCCTTCATCTCTTGTTAGGTTTATAATATCAATACTCGAACTTATATGCATGTTCAGGGACATCATTTTAACTTTCGGTTTGTACCCAAGTCCCGAACTTAGTGATATTTTTGGTTTCTCACCAACCAATTCGACTTGCCTTCATCTCTTGTTAGGTTTATAATATCAATACTCGAACTTATATGCATGTTCAGGGACATCATTTTAACTTTCGGTTTGTACCCAAGTCCCGAACTTAGTGATATTTTTGGTTTCGGACCAACCAATTCGACTTGCCTTCATCTCTTGTTAGGTTTATAATATCAATACTCGAACTTATATGCATGTTCAGGGACATCATTTTAACATTCGGTTTGTACCCAAGTCCCGAACTTAGTGATATTTTTGGTTTTGGACCAACCAATTCGACTTGCCTTCATCTCTTGTTAGGTTTATAATATCAATACTCGAACTTATATGCATGTTCAGGGACATCATTTTAACATTCGGTTTGTACCCAAGTCCCGAACTTAGTGATATTTTTGGTTTTGGACCAACCAATTCGACTTGCCTTCATCTCTTGTTAGGTTTATAATATCAATACTCGAACTTATATGCATGTTCAGGGACATCATTTTAACATTCGGTTTGTACCCAAGTCCCGAACTTAGTGATATTTTTGGTTTCCGACCAACCAATTCGACTTGCCTTCATCTCTTGTTAGGTTTATAATATCAATACTCGAACTTATATGCATGTTCAGGGACATCATTTTAACTTTCGGTTTGCACCCAAGTCCCGAACTTAGAGATATTTTTGGTTTTGGACCAACCAATTCGACTTGCCTTCATCTCTTGTTAGGTTTATAATATCAATACTCGAACTTATATGCATGTTCAGGGACATCATTTTTACTTTCGGTTTGCACCCAAGTCCCGAACTTAGAGATATTTTTGGTTTTGGACCAACCAATTCGACTTGCCTTCATCTCTTGTAAGGTTTATAATATCAATACTCGAACTTATATGCATGTTCAGGGACATCATTTTAACTTTCGGTTTGCACCCAAGTCCCGAACTTAGAGATATTTTTGGTTTTGGACCAACCAATTCGACTTGCCTTAATCTCTTGTAAGGTTTATAATATCAATACTCGAACTTATATGCATGTTCAGGGACATCATTTTAACTTTCGGTTTGCACCCAAGTCCCGAACTTAGTGATATTTTTGGTTTCGGACCAACCAATTCGACTTGCCTTCATCTCTTGTTAGGTTTATAATATCAATACTCGAACTTATATGCATGTTCAGGGACATCATTTTAACTTTCGGTTTGCACCCAAGTCCCGAACTTAGAGATATTTTTGGTTTCGGACCAACCAATTCGACTTGCCTTCATCTCTTGTTAGGTTTATAATATCAATACTCGAACTTATATGCATGTTCAGGGACATCATTTTAACTTTCGGTTTGCGCACAAGTCCCGAACTTAGTGATATTTTTGGTTTCCGACCAACCAATTCGACTTGCCTTCATCTCTTGTTAGGTTTATAATATCAATACTCGAACTTATATGCATGTTCAGGGACATCATTTTAACTTTCGGTTTGCTCCCAAGTCCCGAACTTAGAGATATTTTTGGTTTCGGACCAACCAATTCGACTTGCCTTCATCTCTTGTTAGGTTTATAATATCAATACTCGAACTTATATGCATGTTCAGGGACATCATATTAACTTTCGGTTTGCGCACAAGTCCCGAACTTAGAGATATTTTTGGTTTCGGACCAACCAATTCGACTTGCCTTCATCTCTTGTTAGGTTTATTATATCAATACTCGAACTTATATGCATGTTCAGGGACATCATTTTAACTTTCGGTTTGTACCCAAGTCCCGAACTTAGAGATATTTTTGGTTTTGGACCAACCAATTCGACTTGCCTTCATCTCTTGTTAGGTTTATAATATCAATACTCGAACTTATATGCATGTTCAGGGACATCATTTTAACATTCGGTTTGTACCCAAGTCCCGAACTTAGTGATATTTTTGGTTTCCGACCAACCAATTCGACTTGCCTTCATCTCTTGTTAGGTTTATAATATCAATACTCGAACTTATATGCATGTTCAGGGACATCATTTTAACTTTCGGTTTGCACCCAAGTCCCGAACTTAGAGATATTTTTGGTTTCTTACTTACCAATTCGACTTGCCTTCATCTCTTGTTAGGCTTATAATATCAATACTCGAACTTATATGCATGTTCAGGGACATCATTTTAACTTTCGGTTTGCACCCAAGTCCCGAACTTAGAGATATTTTTGGTTTCTTACTTACCAATTCGACTTGCCTTCATCTCTTGTTAGGTTTATAATATCAATACTCGAACTTATATGCATGTTCAGGGACATCATTTTAACATTCGGTTTGTACCCAAGTCCCGAACTTAGTGATATTTTTGGTTTTGGACCAACCAATTCGACTTGCCTTCATCTCTTGTTAGGTTTATAATATCAATACTCGAACTTATATGCATGTTCAGGGACATCATATTAACTTTCGGTTTGCGCACAAGTCCCGAACTTAGTGATATTTTGGTTTTGGACCAACCAATTCGACTTGCCTTCATCTCTTGTTAGGTTTATAATATCAATACTCGAACTTATATGCATGTTCAGGGACATCATTTTAACATTCGGTTTGTACCCAAGTCCCGAACTTAGTGATATTTTTGGTTTCTTATCAACCAATTCGACTTGCCTTCATCTCTTGTTAGGTTTATAATATCAATACTCGAACTTATATGCATGTTCAGGGACATCATTTTTACTTTCGGTTTGTACCCAAGTCCCGAACTTAGAGATATTTGTGGTTATGGACCAACCAATTCGACTTGCCTTCATCTCTTGTTAGGTTTATAATATCAATACTCGAACTTATATGCATGTTCAGGGACATCATATTAACTTTCGGTTTGCGCACAAGTCCCGAACTTAGTGATATTTTGGTTTTGGACCAACCAATTCGACTTGCCTTCATCTCTTGTTAGGTTTATAATATCAATACTCGAACTTATATGCATGTTCAAGGACATCATTTTAACTTTCGGTTTGTACCCAAGTCCCGAACTTAGTGATATTTTTGGTTTCTTATCAACCAATTCGACTTGCCTTCATCTCTTGTTAGGTTTATTATATCAATACTCGAACTTATATGCATGTTCAGGGACATCATTTTAACTTTCGGTTTGTACCCAAGTCCCGAACTTAGTGATATTTTTGGTTTCTTATCAACCAATTCGACTTGCCTTCATCTCTTGTTAGGTTTATAATATCAATACTCGAACTTATATGCATGTTCAGGGACATCATTTTAACTTTCGGTTTGTACCCAAGTCCCGAACTTAGAGATATTTTTGGTTTTGGACCAACCAATTCGACTTGCGTTCATCTCTTGTTCGGTTTATAATATCAATACTCGAACTTATATGCATGTTCAGGGACATCATTTTAACTTTCGGTTTGTACCCAAGTCCCGAACTTAGAGATATTTTTGGTTTCTTACTTACCAATTCGACTTGCCTTCATCTCTTGTTAGGTTTATAATATCAATACTCGAACTTATATGCATGTTCAGGGACATCATATTAACTTTCGGTTTGTACCCAAGTCCCGAACTTAGAGATATTTTTGGTTTCTTACCAACCAATTCGACTTGCATTCATCTCTTGTTAGGTTTATAATATCAATACTCGAACTTATATGCATGTTCAGGGACATCATATTCACTTTCGGTTTGCACCCAAGTCCCGAACTTAGTGATATTTTTGGTTTCTTACCAACCAATTCGACTTGCCTTCATCTCTTGTTAGGTTTATTATATCAATACTCGAACTTATATGCATGTTCAGGGACATCATATTAACTTTCGGTTTGTACCCAAGTCCCGAACTTAGTGATATTTTTGGTTTCTCACCAACCAAATCGACTTGCCTTCATCTCTTGTTAGGTTTATAATATCAATACTCGAACTTATATGCATGTTCAGGGACATCATTTTAACTTTCGGTTTGCACCCAAGTCCCGAACTTAGTGATATTTTTGGTTTCTTATCAACCAATTCGACTGCCTTCATCTCTTGTTAGGTTTATAATATCAATACTCGAACTTATATGCATGTTCAGGGACATCATATTCACTTTCGGTTTGCACCCAAGTCCCGAACTTAGTGATATTTTTGGTTTCTTATCAACCAATTCGACTTGCCTTCATCTCTTGTTAGGTTTATAATATCAATACTCGAACTTATATGCATGTTCAGGGACATCATATTAACTTTCGGTTTGTACCCAAGTCCCGAACTTAGAGATATTTTTGGTTTTGGACCAACCAATTCGACTTGCCTTCATCTCTTGTTAGGTTTATAATATCAATACTCGAACTTATATGCATGTTCAGGGACATCATATTAACTTTCGGTTTGTACCCAAGTCCCGAACTTAGAGATATTTTTGGTTTTGGACCAACCAATTCGACTTGCCTTCATCTCTTGTTAGGTTTATAATATCAATACTCGAACTTATATGCATGTTCAGGGACATCATTTTAACTTTCGGTTTGTACCCAAGTCCCGAACTTAGTGATATTTTTGGTTTCGGACCAACCAATTCGACTTGCCTTCATCTCTTGTTAGGTTTATAATATCAATACTCGAACTTATATGCATGTTCAGGGACATCATTTTAACTTTCGGTTTGTACCCAAGTCCCGAACTTAGTGATATTTTTGGTTTCTTATCAACCAATTCGACTTGCCTTCATCTCTTGTTAGGTTTATAATATCAATACTCGAACTTATATGCATGTTCAGGGACATCATTTTAACATTCGGTTTGTACCCAAGTCCCGAACTTAGTGATATTTTTGGTTTCCGACCAACCAATTCGACTTGCCTTCATCTCTTGTTAGGTTTATAATATCAATACTCGAACTTATATGCATGTTCAGGGACATCATATTAACTTTCGGTTTGCACCCAAGTCCCGAACTTAGAGATATTTTTGGTTTCTTACTTACCAATTCGACTTGCCTTCATCTCTTGTTAGGTTTATAATATCAATACTCGAACTTATATGCATGTTCAGGGACATCATATTCACTTTCGGTTTGTACCCAAGTCCCGAACTTAGAGACATTTTTGGTTTCGGACCAACCAATTCGACTTGCCTTCATCTCTTGTTAGGTTTATAATATCAATACTCGAACTTATATGCATGTTCAGGGACATCATTTTAACTTTCGGTTTGCGCACAAGTCCCGAACTTAGTGATATTTTTGGTTTCCGACCAACCAATTCGACTTGCCTTCATCTCTTGTTAGGTTTATAATATCAATACTCGAACTTATATGCATGTTCAGGGACATCATTTTAACTTTCGGTTTGTACCCAAGTCCCGAACTTAGAGATATTTTTGGTTTTGGACCAACCAATTCGACTTGCCTTCATCTCTTGTTAGGTTTATAATATCAATACTCGAACTTATATGCATGTTCAGGGACATCATTTTAACTTTCGGTTTGTACCCAAGTCCCGAACTTAGTGATATTTTTGGTTTCTCACCAACCAATTCGACTTGCCTTCATCTCTTGTTAGGTTTATAATATCAATACTCGAACTTATATGCATGTTCAGGGACATCATTTTTACTTTCGGTTTGTACCCAAGTCCCGAACTTAGAGATATTTGTGGTTATGGACCAACCAATTCGACTTGCCTTCATCTCTTGTTAGGTTTATAATATCAATACTCGAACTTATATGCATGTTCAGGGACATCATTTTAACTTTCGGTTTGTACCCAAGTCCCGAACTTAGTGATATTTTTGGTTTCTCACCAACCAATTCAACTTGCCTTCATCTCTTGTTAGGTTTATAATATCAATACTCGAACTTATATGCATGTTCAGGGACATCATTTTAACTTTCGGTTTGCACCCAAGTCCCGAACTTAGAGATATTTTTGGTTTCTTACTTACCAATTCAACTTGCCTTCATCTCTTGTTAGGTTTATAATATCAATACTCGAACTTATATGCATGTTCAGGGACATCATTTTAACTTTCGGTTTGCACCCAAGTCCCGAACTTAGAGATATTTTTGGTTTCTTACTTACCAATTCGACTTGCCTTCATCTCTTGTTAGGTTTATAATATCAATACTCGAACTTATATGCATGTTCAGGGACATCATATTAACTTTCGGTTTGTACCCAAGTCCCGAACTTAGTGATATTTTTGGTTTTGGACCAACCAATTCGACTTGCCTTCATCTCTTGTTAGGTTTATAATATCAATACTCGAACATATATGCATGTTCAGGGACATCATTTTAACTTTCGGTTTGCACCCAAGTCCCGAACTTAGAGATATTTTTGGTTTCGGACCAACCAATTCGACTTGCCTTCATCTCTTGTTAGGTTTATAATATCAATACTCGAACTTATATGCATGTTCAGGGACATCATTTTAACTTTCGGTTTGCACCCAAGTCCCGAACTTAGAGATATTTTTGGTTTCTTACTTACCAATTCGACTTGCCTTCATCTCTTGTTAGGTTTATAATATCAATACTCGAACTTATATGCATGTTCAGGGACATCATTTTAACTTTCGGTTTGCACCCAAGTCCCGAACTTAGTGATATTTTTGGTTTTGGACCAACCAATTCGACTTGCCTTCATCTCTTGTTAGGTTTATAATATCAATACTCGAACATATATGCATGTTCAGGGACATCATTTTAACTTTCGGTTTGCACCCAAGTCCCGAACTTAGAGATATTTTTGGTTTCGGACCAACCAATTCGACTTGCCTTCATCTCTTGTTAGGTTTATAATATCAATACTCGAACTTATATGCATGTTCAGGGACATCATTTTAACTTTCGGTTTGCACCCAAGTCCCGAACTTAGTGATATTTTTGGTTTCGGACCAACCAATTCGACTTGCCTTCATCTCTTGTTAGGTTTATAATATCAATACTCGAACTTATATGCATGTTCAGGGACATCATTTTAACTTTCGGTTTGCACCCAAGTCCCGAACTTAGTGATATTTTTGGTTTTGGACCAACCAATTCGACTTGCCTTCATCTCTTGTTAGGTTTATAATATCAATACTCGAACTTATATGCATGTTCAGGGACATCATTTTAACTTTCGGTTTGCACCCAAGTCCCGAACTTAGTGATATTTTTGGTTTCTTACTTACCAATTCGACTTGCCTTCATCTCTTGTTAGGTTTATAATATCAATACTCGAACTTATGTGCATGTTCAGGGACATCATTTTAACTTTCGGTTTGTACCCAAGTCCCGAACTTAGTGATATTTTTGGTTTCGGACCAACCAATTCGACTTGCCTTCATCTCTTGTTAGGTTTATAATATCAATGCTCGAACTTATATGCATGTTCAGGGACATCATATTAACTTTTGGTTTGCGCACAAGTCCCGAACTTAGTGATATTTTTGGTTTCCGACCAACCAATTCGACTTGCCTTCATCTCTTGTTAGGTTTATAATATCAATACTCGAACTTATATGTATGTTCAGGGACATCATTTTAACTTTCGGTTTGTACCCAAGTCCCGAACTTAGTGAAATTTTTGGTTTCGGACCAACCAATTCGACTTGCCTTCATCTCTTGTTAGGTTTAAAATATCAATACTCGAACTTATATGCATGTTCAGGGACATCATTTTAACTTTCGGTTTGTACCCAAGTCCCGAACTTAGCGATATTTTTGGTTTCGGACCAACCAATTCGACTTGCCTTCATCTCTTGTTAGGTTTATAATATCAATACTCGAACTTATATGCATGTTCAGGGACATCATATTAACTTTCGGTTTGCACCCAAGTCCCGAACTTAGAGATATTTTTGGTTTTGGACCAACCAATTCGACTTGCCTTCATCTCTTGTTAGGTTTATAATATCAATACTCGAACTTATATGCATGTTCAGGGACATCATTTTAACTTTCGGTTTGCACCCAAGTCCCGACCTTAGAGATATTTTTGGTTTTGGACCAACCAATTCGACTTGCCTTCATCTCTTGTTAGGTTTATAATATCAATACTCGAACTTATATGCATGTTCAGGGACATCATTTTAACTTTCGGTTTGTACCCAAGTCCCGAACTTAGAGATATTTTTGGTTTTGGACCAACCAATTCGACTTGCCTTCATCTCTTGTTAGGTTTATAATATCAATACTCGAACTTATATGCATGTTCAGGGACATCATTTTAACATTCGGTTTGTACCCAAGTCCCGAACTTAGTGATATTTTTGGTTTCCGACCAACCAATTCGACTTGCCTTCATCTCTTGTTAGGTTTATAATATCAATACTCGAACTTATATGCATGTTCAGGGACATCATTTTAACTTTCGGTTTGCACCCAAGTCCCGAACTTAGAGATATTTTTGGTTTTGGACCAACCAATTCGACTTGCCTTCATCTCTTGTTAGGTTTATAATATCAATACTCGAACTTATATGCATGTTCAGGGACATCATTTTAACTTTCGGTTTGCACCCAAGTCCCGAACTTAGAGATATTTTTGGTTTCTTACTTACCAATTCGACTTGCCTTCATCTCTTGTTAGGTTTATAATATCAATACTCGAACTTATATGCATGTTCAAGGACATCATTTTAACTTTCGGTTTGTACCCAAGTCCCGAACTTAGTGATATTTTTGGTTTTGGACCAACCAATTCGACTTGCCTTCATCTCTTGTTAGGTTTATAATATCAATACTCGAACTTATATGCATGTTCAGGGACATCATTTTAACATTCGGTTTGTACCCAAGTCCCGAACTTAGTGATATTTTTGGTTTCCGACCAACCAATTCGACTTGCCTTCATCTCTTGTTAGGTTTATAATATCAATACTCGAACTTATATGCATGTTCAGGGACATCATTTTAACTTTCGGTTTGCACCCAAGTCCCGAACTTAGAGATATTTTTGGTTTTGGACCAACCAATTCGACTTGCCTTCATCTCTTGTTAGGTTTATAATATCAATACTCGAACTTATATGCATGTTCAGGGACATCATTTTAACTTTCGGTTTGTACCCAAGTCCCGAACTTAGAGATATTTGTGGTTATGGACCAACCAATTCGACTTGCCTTCATCTCTTGTTAGGTTTATAATATCAATACTCGAACTTATATGCATGTTCAGGGACATCATTTTAACTTTCGGTTTGCACCCAAGTCCCGAACTTAGAGATATTTTTGGTTTTGGACCAACCAATTCGACTTGCGTTCATCTCTTGTTAGGCTTATAATATCAATACTCGAACTTATATGCATGTTCAGGGACATCATTTTAACTTTCGGTTTGCACCCAAGTCCCGAACTTAGAGATATTTTTGGTTTCTTACTTACCAATTCGACTTGCCTTCATCTCTTGTTAGGTTTATAATATCAATACTCGAACTTATATGCATGTTCAGGGACATCATATTAACTTTCGGTTTGCACCCAAGTCCCGAACTTAGAGATATTTGTGGTTATGGACCAACCAATTCGACTTGCCTTCATCTCTTGTTAGGTTTATAATATCAATACTCGAACTTATATGCATGTTCAGGGACATCATTTTAACTTTCGGTTTGTACCCAAGTCCCGAACTTAGTGATATTTTTGGTTTCTGACCAACCAATTCGACTTGCCTTCATCTCTTGTTAGGTTTATAATATCAATACTCGAACTTATATGCATGTTCAGGGACATCATTTTAACTTTCGGTTTGTACCCAAGTCCCGAACTTAGTGATATTTTTGGTTTCGGACCAACCAATTCGACTTGCCTTCATCTCTTGTTAGGTTTATAATATCAATACTCGAACTTGTATGCATGTTCAGGGACATCGTTTTAACTTTTGGTTTGCGCACAAGTCCCGAACTTAGTGATATTTTTGGTTTTGGACCAACCAATTCGACTTGCCTTCATCTCTTGTTAGGTTTATAATATCAATACTCGAACTTATATGCATGTTCAGGGACATCATATTCACTTTCGGTTTGTACCCAAGTCCCGAACTTAGAGATATTTTTGGTTTCTTATCAACCAATTCGACTTGCCTTCATCTCTTGTTAGGTTTATAATATCAATACTCGAACTTATATGCATGTTCAGGGACATCATTTTAACATTCGGTTTGTACCCAAGTCCCGAACTTAGAGATATTTTTGGTTTTGGACCAACCAATTCGACTTGCCTTCATCTCTTGTTAGGTTTATAATATCAATACTCGAACTTATATGCATGTTCAGGGACATCATTTTAACTTTCGGTTTGTACCCAAGTCCCAAACTTAGTGATATTTTTGGTTTCTCACCAACCAATTCGACTTGCCTTCATCTCTTGTTAGGTTTATAATATCAATACTCGAACTTATATGCATGTTCAGGGACATCATTTTAACTTTCGGTTTGCACCCAAGTCCCGAACTTAGAGATATTTTTGGTTTTGGACCAACCAATTCGACTTGCCTTCATCTCTTGTTAGGTTTATAATATCAATACTCGAACTTATATGCATGTTCAGGGACATCATTTTAACATTCGGTTTGTACCCAAGTCCCGAACTTAGTGATATTTTTGGTTTTGGACCAACCAATTCGACTTGCCTTCATCTCTTGTTAGGTTTATAATATCAATACTCGAACTTATGTGCATGTTCAGGGACATCATTTTAACTTTCGGTTTGTACCCAAGTCCCGAACTTAGAGATATTTTTGGTTTTGGACCAACCAATTCGACTTGCCTTCATCTCTTGTTAGGTTTATAATATCAATACTCGAACTTATATGCATGTTCAGGGACATCATTTTTACTTTCGGTTTGCACCCAAGTCCCGAACTTAGAGATATTTTTGGTTTTGGACCAACCAATTCGACTTGCCTTCATCTCTTGTAAGGTTTATAATATCAATACTCGAACTTATATGCATGTTCAGGGACATCATTTTAACTTTCGGTTTGCACCCAAGTCCCGAACTTAGAGATATTTTTGGTTTTGGACCAACCAATTCGACTTGCCTTCATCTCTTGTAAGGTTTATAATATCAATACTCGAACTTATATGCATGTTCAGGGACATCATTTTAACTTTTGGTTTGCACCCAAGTCCCGAACTTAGTGATATTTTTGGTTTCGGACCAACCAATTCGACTTGCCTTCATCTCTTGTTAGGTTTATAATATCAATACTCGAACTTATATGCATGTTCAGGGACATCATTTTAACTTTAGGTTTGCACCCAAGTCCCGAACTTAGAGATATTTTTGGTTTTGGACCAACCAATTCGACTTGCCTTCATCTCTTGTTAGGTTTATAATATCAATACTCGAACTTATATGCATGTTCAGGGACATCATATTAACTTTCGGTTTGCGCACAAGTCCCGAACTTAGTGATATTTTGGTTTTGGACCAACCAATTCGACTTGCCTTCATCTCTTGTTAGGTTTATAATATCAATACTCGAACTTATATGCATGTTCAGGGACATCATATTCACTTTCGGTTTGCACCCAAGTCCCGAACTTAGTGATATTTTTGGTTTCTTACCAACCAATTCGACTTGCCTTCATCTCTTGTTAGGTTTATAATATCAATACTCGAACTTATATGCATGTTCAGGGACATCATATTAACTTTCGGTTTTTACCCAAGTCCCGAACTTAGAGATATTTTTGGTTTCTTATCAACCAATTCGACTTGCCTTCATCTCTTGTTAGGTTTATAATATCAATACTCGAACTTATATGCATGTTCAAGGACATCATTTTCACTTTCGGTTTGTACCCAAGTCCCGAACTTAGTGATATTTTTGGTTTCTTAGCAACCAATTCGACTTGCCTTCATCTCTTGTTAGGTTTATAATATCAATACTCGAACTTATATGCATGTTCAGGGACATCATTTTAACTTTCGGTTTGTACCCAAGTCCCGAACTTAGTGATATTTTTGGTTTTGGACCAACCAATTCGACTTGCCTTCATCTCTTGTTAGGTTTATAATATCAATACTCGAACTGATATGCATGTTCAGGGACATCATTTTAACTTTCGGTTTGTACCCAAGTCCCGAACTTAGAGATATTTTTGGTTTTGGACCAACCAATTCGACTTGTCTTCATCTCTTGTTAGGTTTATAATATCAATACTCGAACTTATATGCATGTTCAGGGACATCATATTAACTTTCGGTTTGTACCCAAGTCCCGAACTTAGTGATATTTTTGGTTTCTTACCAACCAATTCGACTTGCATTCATCTCTTGTTAGGTTTATAATATCAATACTCGAACTTATATGCATGTTCAGGGACATCATATTCACTTTCGGTTTGCACCCAAGTCCCGAACTTAGTGATATTTTTGGTTTCCGACCAACCAATTCGACTTGCCTTCATCTCTTGTTAGGTTTATAATATCAATACTCGAACTTATATGCATGTTCAGGGACATCATTTTAACTTTCGGTTTGTACCCAAGTCCCGAACTTAGTGATATTTTTGGTTTCTTATCAACCAATTCGACTTGCCTTCATCTCTTGTTAGGTTTATTATATCAATACTCGAACTTATATGCATGTTCAGGGACATCATTTTAACTTTCGGTTTGCACCCAAGTCCCGAACTTAGAGATATTTTTGGTTTTGGACCAACCAATTCGACTTGCCTTCATCTCTTGTTAGGTTTATAATATCAATACTCGAACTTATATGCATGTTCAGGGACATCATTTTAACTTTCGGTTTGTACCCAAGTCCCGAACTTAGTGATATTTTTGGTTTCTTATCAACCAATTCGACTTGCCTTCATCTCTTGTTAGGTTTATAATATCAATACTCGAACTTATATGCATGTTCAGGGACATCATTTTAACTTTCGGTTTGCGCACAAGTCCCGAACTTAGTGATATTTTTGGTTTCTTACTTACCAATTCGACTTGCCTTCATCTCTTGTTAGGTTTATAATATCAATACTCGAACTTATATGCATGTTCAGGGACATCATATTAACTTTCGGTTTGTACCCAAGTCCCGAACTTAGTGATATTTTTGGTTTTGGACCAACCAATTCGACTTGCCTTCATCTCTTGTTAGGTTTATAATATCAATACTCGAACTTATATGCATGTTCAGGGACATCATATTAACTTTCGGTTTGCGCACAAGTCCCGAACTTAGTGATATTTTGGTTTTGGACCAACCAATTCGACTTGCCTTCATCTCTTGTTAGGTTTATAATATCAATACTCGAACTTATATGCATGTTCAGGGACATCATATTAACTTTCGGTTTGTACCCAAGTCCCGAACTTAGTGATATTTTTGGTTTTGGACCAACCAATTCGACTTGCCTTCATCTCTTGTTAGGTTTATAATATCAATACTCGAACTTATATGCATGTTCAGGGACATCATATTAACTTTCGGTTTGCGCACAAGTCCCGAACTTAGTGATATTTTGGTTTTGGACCAACCAATTCGACTTGCCTTCATCTCTTGTTAGGTTTATAATATCAATACTCGAACTTATATGCATGTTCAGGGACATCATATTAACTTTCGGTTTGTACCCAAGTCCCGAACTTAGTGATATTTTTGGTTTTGGACCAACCAATTCGACTTGCCTTCATCTCTTGTTAGGTTTATAATATCAATACTCGAACTTATATGCATGTTCAGGGACATCATATTAACTTTCGGTTTGCACCCAAGTCCCGAACTTAGAGATATTTTTGGTTTCTTACTTACCAATTCGACTTGCCTTCATCTCTTGTTAGGTTTATAATATCAATACTCGAACTTATATGCATGTTCAGGGACATCATTTTAACTTTCGGTTTGCGCACAAGTCCCGAACTTAGTGATATTTTTGGTTTCTCACCAACCAATTCGACTTGCCTTCATCTCTTGTTAGGTTTATAATATCAATACTCGAACTTATATGCATGTTCAGGGACATCATATTAACTTTCGGTTTGTACCCAAGTCCCGAACTTAGTGATATTTTTGGTTTTGGACCAACCAATTCGACTTGCCTTCATCTCTTGTTAGGTTTATAATATCAATACTCGAACTTATATGCATGTTCAGGGACATCATATTAACTTTCGGTTTGCGCACAAGTCCCGAACTTAGTGATATTTTGGTTTTGGACCTACCAATTCGACTTGCCTTCATCTCTTGTTAGGTTTATAATATCAATACTCGAACTTATATGCATGTTCAGGGACATCATATTCACTTTCGGTTTGCACCCAAGTCCCGAACTTAGAGATATTTTTGGTTTCTTACTTACCAATTCGACTTGCCTTCATCTCTTGTTAGGTTTATAATATCAATACTCGAACTTATGTGCATGTTCAGGGACATCATTTTAACTTTCGGTTTGTACCCAAGTCCCGAACTTAGTGATATTTTTGGTTTCTTATCAACCAATTCGACTTGCC
>NW_026060491.1:170128-180128 GCF_943734695.1 Anopheles maculipalpis | reverse complement strand
CTGTCGGAGATCACTTTTCATGATTAATAATGCATCCTGAGACCGTTTTACTCAAAGTTAGAGCAAAAAAATTTTTTGTCCAAAAATCTTCCGTCGGTCATACCGGTACCCATGTCCTATGACTTGTACCAAGTTGTGAAGGGTACATTTTGACAAAAATGCAAAAAAATCTTTAAAAAGTCGCTATTGCTTATTGCATTCAGCATCGTTAGACGACTCTTATATGCCTTGGATGACCACTGTCTGATGATTATTTTAGCTTTTATGCCAAAATTTTGATTTCGTGTCTTACGTCCCTACATTAGACGACCTTGGATTTTCGTCTCCTGCACCGCCATGCAACTTTGATGGTCGGGTAACTTTCGCTATTTACTGTCGGAGATCACTTTTCATGATTAAGAATGCATCCTGAGACCGTTTTACTCAAAGTTAGAGCAAAAAAATTTTTTGTCCAAAAATCTTCCGTCGGTCATACCGGTACCCATGTCCTATGACTTGTACCAAGTTGTGAAGGGTACATTTTGACAAAAATCCAAAAAAATCATTAAAAAGTCGCTATTGCTTATTGCATTCAGCATCGTTAGACGACTCTTATATGCCTTGGATGACCACTGTCTGATGATTATTTTAGATTTTATGCCAAAATTTTGATTTCGTGTCTTACGTCCCTACATTAGACGACCTTGGATTTTCTTCTCCCACACCGCCATACAACTTTGATGGTCGGGTGACTTTTGCTATTTACTGTCGGTGTTCACTTTTCGTGGTTAAATATGTATTCTGAGACAGTTTTACTCAAAGTTAGAGAAAAAAAATTTCTTCTCAATAAATCCCCCGAAACCAATGTCTTATACATTGAACCAGGTTATGAGGCGCACCTGTGTGTGAAGAGTTCTTCGTGTGGTTTATAGACATTTCAGGCACTTGGTATATAGTTTTGGTTTGTACCCAAGTCCCGAACTTAGTGATATATTTGGTTTTGGACCAACCAATTCGACTTGCCTTCATCTCTTGTTAGGTTTATAATATCAATACTCGAACTGATATGCATGTTCAGGGACATCATTTTAACTTTCGGTTTGCACCCAAGTCCCGAACTTAGAGATAGTTTTGGTTTTGGACCAACCAATTCAACTTGCCTTCATCTCTTGTTAGGTTTATAATATCAATACTCGAACTGATATGCATGTTCAGGGACATCATTTTAACTTTCGGTTTGTACCCAAGTCCCGAACTTAGCGATATTTTTGGTTTCGGACCAACCAATTCGACTTGCCTTCATCTCTTGTTAGGTTTATAATATCAATACTCGAACTTATATGCATGTTCAGGGACATCATTTTAACATTCGGTTTGTACCCAAGTCCCGAACTTAGTGATATTTTTGGTTTTGGACCAACCAATTCGACTTGCCTTCATCTCTTGTTAGGTTTATAATATCAATACTCGAACTTATATGCATGTTCAGGGACATCATTTTAACATTCGGTTTGTACCCAAGTCCCGAACTTAGTGATATTTTTGGTTTCCGACCAACCAATTCGACTTGCCTTCATCTCTTGTTAGGTTTATAATATCAATACTCGAACTTATATGCATGTTCAGGGACATCATTTTAACTTTCGGTTTGCACCCAAGTCCCGAACTTAGAGATATTTTTGGTTTTGGACCAACCAATTCGACTTGCCTTCATCTCTTGTTAGGTTTATAATATCAATACTCGAACTTATATGCATGTTCAGGGACATCATTTTAACTTTCGGTTTGTACCCAAGTCACGAACTTAGAGATATTTTTGGTTTCTCACCAACCAAATCGACTTGCCTTCATCTCTTGTTAGGTTTATAATATCAATGCTCGA
This sequence comes from Anopheles maculipalpis, assembly GCF_943734695.1. Classification (NCBI taxonomy): domain Eukaryota; kingdom Metazoa; phylum Arthropoda; class Insecta; order Diptera; family Culicidae; genus Anopheles; species Anopheles maculipalpis. The sequence goes on along the minus strand of NW_026060491.1, from coordinate 178,267 downwards.
ACTTATATGCATGTTCAGGGACATCATTTTAACTTTTGGTTTGCGCACAAGTCCCGAACTTAGTGATATTTTTGGTTTCCGACCAACCAATTCGACTTGCCTTCATCTCTTGTTAGGTTTATAATATCAATACTCGAACTTATATGCATGTTCAAGGACATCATTTTAACTTTCGGTTTGTACCCAAGTCACGAACTTAGTGATATTTTTGGTTTCGGACCAACCAATTCGACTTGCCTTCATCTCTTGTAAGGTTTATAATATCAATACTCGAACTTATATGCATGTTCAGGGACATCATTTTAACTTTCGGTTTGCACCCAAGTCCCGAACTTAGAGATATTTTTGGTTTTGGACCAACCAATTCGACTTGCCTTCATCTCTTGTAAGGTTTATAATATCAATACTCGAACTTATATGCATGTTCAGGGACATCATTTTAACTTTTGGTTTGCACCCAAGTCCCGAACTTAGTGATATTTTTGGTTTCGGACCAACCAATTCGACTTGCCTTCATCTCTTGTTAGGTTTATAATATCAATACTCGAACTTATATGCATGTTCAGGGACATCATTTTAACTTTAGGTTTGCACCCAAGTCCCGAACTTAGAGATATTTTTGGTTTCGGACCAACCAATTCGACTTGCCTTCATCTCTTGTTAGGTTTATAATATCAATACTCGAACTTATATGCATGTTCAGGGACATCATTTTAACTTTCGGTTTGCTCCCAAGTCCCGAACTTAGAGATATTTTTGGTTTCGGACCAACCAATTCGACTTGCCTTCATCTCTTGTTAGGTTTATAATATCAATACTCGAACTTATATGCATGTTCAGGGACATCATATTAACTTTCGGTTTGCGCACAAGTCCCGAACTTAGAGATATTTTTGGTTTCGGACCAACCAATTCGACTTGCCTTCATCTCTTGTTAGGTTTATTATATCAATACTCGAACTTATATGCATGTTCAGGGACATCATTTTAACTTTCGGTTTGTACCCAAGTCCCGAACTTAGAGATATTTTTGGTTTTGGACCAACCAATTCGACTTGCCTTCATCTCTTGTTAGGTTTATAATATCAATACTCGAACTTATATGCATGTTCAGGGACATCATTTTAACATTCGGTTTGTACCCAAGTCCCGAACTTAGTGATATTTTTGGTTTCCGACCAACCAATTCGACTTGCCTTCATCTCTTGTTAGGTTTATAATATCAATACTCGAACTTATATGCATGTTCAGGGACATCATTTTAACTTTCGGTTTGCACCCAAGTCCCGAACTTAGAGATATTTTTGGTTTCTTACTTACCAATTCGACTTGCCTTCATCTCTTGTTAGGCTTATAATATCAATACTCGAACTTATATGCATGTTCAGGGACATCATTTTAACTTTCGGTTTGCACCCAAGTCCCGAACTTAGAGATATTTTTGGTTTCTTACTTACCAATTCGACTTGCCTTCATCTCTTGTTAGGTTTATAATATCAATACTCGAACTTATATGCATGTTCAGGGACATCATTTTAACATTCGGTTTGTACCCAAGTCCCGAACTTAGTGATATTTTTGGTTTTGGACCAACCAATTCGACTTGCCTTCATCTCTTGTTAGGTTTATAATATCAATACTCGAACTTATATGCATGTTCAGGGACATCATATTAACTTTCGGTTTGCGCACAAGTCCCGAACTTAGTGATATTTTGGTTTTGGACCAACCAATTCGACTTGCCTTCATCTCTTGTTAGGTTTATAATATCAATACTCGAACTTATATGCATGTTCAGGGACATCATTTTAACATTCGGTTTGTACCCAAGTCCCGAACTTAGTGATATTTTTGGTTTCTTATCAACCAATTCGACTTGCCTTCATCTCTTGTTAGGTTTATAATATCAATACTCGAACTTATATGCATGTTCAGGGACATCATTTTTACTTTCGGTTTGTACCCAAGTCCCGAACTTAGAGATATTTGTGGTTATGGACCAACCAATTCGACTTGCCTTCATCTCTTGTTAGGTTTATAATATCAATACTCGAACTTATATGCATGTTCAGGGACATCATATTAACTTTCGGTTTGCGCACAAGTCCCGAACTTAGTGATATTTTGGTTTTGGACCAACCAATTCGACTTGCCTTCATCTCTTGTTAGGTTTATAATATCAATACTCGAACTTATATGCATGTTCAAGGACATCATTTTAACTTTCGGTTTGTACCCAAGTCCCGAACTTAGTGATATTTTTGGTTTCTTATCAACCAATTCGACTTGCCTTCATCTCTTGTTAGGTTTATTATATCAATACTCGAACTTATATGCATGTTCAGGGACATCATTTTAACTTTCGGTTTGTACCCAAGTCCCGAACTTAGTGATATTTTTGGTTTCTTATCAACCAATTCGACTTGCCTTCATCTCTTGTTAGGTTTATAATATCAATACTCGAACTTATATGCATGTTCAGGGACATCATTTTAACTTTCGGTTTGTACCCAAGTCCCGAACTTAGAGATATTTTTGGTTTTGGACCAACCAATTCGACTTGCGTTCATCTCTTGTTCGGTTTATAATATCAATACTCGAACTTATATGCATGTTCAGGGACATCATATTAACTTTCGGTTTGTACCCAAGTCCCGAACTTAGAGATATTTTTGGTTTCTTACTTACCAATTCGACTTGCCTTCATCTCTTGTTAGGTTTATAATATCAATACTCGAACTTATATGCATGTTCAGGGACATCATATTAACTTTCGGTTTGTACCCAAGTCCCGAACTTAGAGATATTTTTGGTTTCTTACCAACCAATTCGACTTGCATTCATCTCTTGTTAGGTTTATAATATCAATACTCGAACTTATATGCATGTTCAGGGACATCATATTCACTTTCGGTTTGCACCCAAGTCCCGAACTTAGTGATATTTTTGGTTTCTTACCAACCAATTCGACTTGCCTTCATCTCTTGTTAGGTTTATTATATCAATACTCGAACTTATATGCATGTTCAGGGACATCATATTAACTTTCGGTTTGTACCCAAGTCCCGAACTTAGTGATATTTTTGGTTTCTCACCAACCAAATCGACTTGCCTTCATCTCTTGTTAGGTTTATAATATCAATACTCGAACTTATATGCATGTTCAGGGACATCATTTTAACTTTCGGTTTGCACCCAAGTCCCGAACTTAGTGATATTTTTGGTTTCTTATCAACCAATTCGACTGCCTTCATCTCTTGTTAGGTTTATAATATCAATACTCGAACTTATATGCATGTTCAGGGACATCATATTCACTTTCGGTTTGCACCCAAGTCCCGAACTTAGTGATATTTTTGGTTTCTTATCAACCAATTCGACTTGCCTTCATCTCTTGTTAGGTTTATAATATCAATACTCGAACTTATATGCATGTTCAGGGACATCATATTAACTTTCGGTTTGTACCCAAGTCCCGAACTTAGTGATATTTTTGGTTTTGGACCAACCAATTCGACTTGCCTTCATCTCTTGTTAGGTTTATAATATCAATACTCGAACTTATATGCATGTTCAGGGACATCATATTAACTTTCGGTTTGTACCCAAGTCCCGAACTTAGAGATATTTTTGGTTTTGGACCAACCAATTCGACTTGCCTTCATCTCTTGTTAGGTTTATAATATCAATACTCGAACTTATATGCATGTTCAGGGACATCATTTTAACTTTCGGTTTGTACCCAAGTCCCGAACTTAGTGATATTTTTGGTTTCGGACCAACCAATTCGACTTGCCTTCATCTCTTGTTAGGTTTATAATATCAATACTCGAACTTATATGCATGTTCAGGGACATCATTTTAACTTTCGGTTTGTACCCAAGTCCCGAACTTAGTGATATTTTTGGTTTCTTATCAACCAATTCGACTTGCCTTCATCTCTTGTTAGGTTTATAATATCAATACTCGAACTTATATGCATGTTCAGGGACATCATTTTAACATTCGGTTTGTACCCAAGTCCCGAACTTAGTGATATTTTTGGTTTCCGACCAACCAATTCGACTTGCCTTCATCTCTTGTTAGGTTTATAATATCAATACTCGAACTTATATGCATGTTCAGGGACATCATATTAACTTTCGGTTTGCACCCAAGTCCCGAACTTAGAGATATTTTTGGTTTCTTACTTACCAATTCGACTTGCCTTCATCTCTTGTTAGGTTTATAATATCAATACTCGAACTTATATGCATGTTCAGGGACATCATATTCACTTTCGGTTTGTACCCAAGTCCCGAACTTAGAGACATTTTTGGTTTCGGACCAACCAATTCGACTTGCCTTCATCTCTTGTTAGGTTTATAATATCAATACTCGAACTTATATGCATGTTCAGGGACATCATTTTAACTTTCGGTTTGCGCACAAGTCCCGAACTTAGTGATATTTTTGGTTTCCGACCAACCAATTCGACTTGCCTTCATCTCTTGTTAGGTTTATAATATCAATACTCGAACTTATATGCATGTTCAGGGACATCATTTTAACTTTCGGTTTGTACCCAAGTCCCGAACTTAGAGATATTTTTGGTTTTGGACCAACCAATTCGACTTGCCTTCATCTCTTGTTAGGTTTATAATATCAATACTCGAACTTATATGCATGTTCAGGGACATCATTTTAACTTTCGGTTTGTACCCAAGTCCCGAACTTAGTGATATTTTTGGTTTCTCACCAACCAATTCGACTTGCCTTCATCTCTTGTTAGGTTTATAATATCAATACTCGAACTTATATGCATGTTCAGGGACATCATTTTTACTTTCGGTTTGTACCCAAGTCCCGAACTTAGAGATATTTGTGGTTATGGACCAACCAATTCGACTTGCCTTCATCTCTTGTTAGGTTTATAATATCAATACTCGAACTTATATGCATGTTCAGGGACATCATTTTAACTTTCGGTTTGTACCCAAGTCCCGAACTTAGTGATATTTTTGGTTTCTCACCAACCAATTCAACTTGCCTTCATCTCTTGTTAGGTTTATAATATCAATACTCGAACTTATATGCATGTTCAGGGACATCATTTTAACTTTCGGTTTGCACCCAAGTCCCGAACTTAGAGATATTTTTGGTTTCTTACTTACCAATTCAACTTGCCTTCATCTCTTGTTAGGTTTATAATATCAATACTCGAACTTATATGCATGTTCAGGGACATCATTTTAACTTTCGGTTTGCACCCAAGTCCCGAACTTAGAGATATTTTTGGTTTCTTACTTACCAATTCGACTTGCCTTCATCTCTTGTTAGGTTTATAATATCAATACTCGAACTTATATGCATGTTCAGGGACATCATATTAACTTTCGGTTTGTACCCAAGTCCCGAACTTAGTGATATTTTTGGTTTTGGACCAACCAATTCGACTTGCCTTCATCTCTTGTTAGGTTTATAATATCAATACTCGAACATATATGCATGTTCAGGGACATCATTTTAACTTTCGGTTTGCACCCAAGTCCCGAACTTAGAGATATTTTTGGTTTCGGACCAACCAATTCGACTTGCCTTCATCTCTTGTTAGGTTTATAATATCAATACTCGAACTTATATGCATGTTCAGGGACATCATTTTAACTTTCGGTTTGCACCCAAGTCCCGAACTTAGAGATATTTTTGGTTTCTTACTTACCAATTCGACTTGCCTTCATCTCTTGTTAGGTTTATAATATCAATACTCGAACTTATATGCATGTTCAGGGACATCATTTTAACTTTCGGTTTGCACCCAAGTCCCGAACTTAGTGATATTTTTGGTTTTGGACCAACCAATTCGACTTGCCTTCATCTCTTGTTAGGTTTATAATATCAATACTCGAACATATATGCATGTTCAGGGACATCATTTTAACTTTCGGTTTGCACCCAAGTCCCGAACTTAGAGATATTTTTGGTTTCGGACCAACCAATTCGACTTGCCTTCATCTCTTGTTAGGTTTATAATATCAATACTCGAACTTATATGCATGTTCAGGGACATCATTTTAACTTTCGGTTTGCACCCAAGTCCCGAACTTAGTGATATTTTTGGTTTCGGACCAACCAATTCGACTTGCCTTCATCTCTTGTTAGGTTTATAATATCAATACTCGAACTTATATGCATGTTCAGGGACATCATTTTAACTTTCGGTTTGCACCCAAGTCCCGAACTTAGTGATATTTTTGGTTTCGGACCAACCAATTCGACTTGCCTTCATCTCTTGTTAGGTTTATAATATCAATACTCGAACATATATGCATGTTCAGGGACATCATTTTAACTTTCGGTTTGCACCCAAGTCCCGAACTTAGTGATATTTTTGGTTTCTTACTTACCAATTCGACTTGCCTTCATCTCTTGTTAGGTTTATAATATCAATACTCGAACTTATGTGCATGTTCAGGGACATCATTTTAACTTTCGGTTTGTACCCAAGTCCCGAACTTAGTGATATTTTTGGTTTCGGACCAACCAATTCGACTTGCCTTCATCTCTTGTTAGGTTTATAATATCAATGCTCGAACTTATATGCATGTTCAGGGACATCATATTAACTTTTGGTTTGCGCACAAGTCCCGAACTTAGTGATATTTTTGGTTTCCGACCAACCAATTCGACTTGCCTTCATCTCTTGTTAGGTTTATAATATCAATACTCGAACTTATATGCATGTTCAGGGACATCATTTTAACTTTCGGTTTGTACCCAAGTCCCGAACTTAGTGAAATTTTTGGTTTCGGACCAACCAATTCGACTTGCCTTCATCTCTTGTTAGGTTTAAAATATCAATACTCGAACTTATATGCATGTTCAGGGACATCATTTTAACTTTCGGTTTGTACCCAAGTCCCGAACTTAGCGATATTTTTGGTTTCGGACCAACCAATTCGACTTGCCTTCATCTCTTGTTAGGTTTATAATATCAATACTCGAACTTATATGCATGTTCAGGGACATCATATTAACTTTCGGTTTGCACCCAAGTCCCGAACTTAGAGATATTTTTGGTTTTGGACCAACCAATTCGACTTGCCTTCATCTCTTGTTAGGTTTATTATATCAATACTCGAACTTATATGCATGTTCAGGGACATCATTTTAACTTTCGGTTTGCACCCAAGTCCCGACCTTAGAGATATTTTTGGTTTCGGACCAACCAATTCGACTTGCCTTCATCTCTTGTTAGGTTTATAATATCAATACTCGAACTTATATGCATGTTCAGGGACATCATTTTAACTTTCGGTTTGCACCCAAGTCCCGAACTTAGTGATATTTTTGGTTTCTTATCAACCAATTGGACTTGCCTTCATCTCTTGTTAGGTTTATAATATCAATACTCGAACTTATATGCATGTTCAGGGACATCATTTTAACTTTCGGTTTGTACCCAAGTCCCGAACTTAGCGATATTTTTGGTTTCGGACCAACCAATTCGACTTGCCTTCATCTCTTGTTAGGTTTATAATATCAATGCTCGAACTTATATGCATGTTCAGGGACATCATATTAACTTTCGGTTTGTACCCAAGTCCCGAACTTAGTGATATTTTTGGTTTTGGACCAACCAATTCGACTTGCCTTCATCTCTTGTTAGGTTTATAATATCAATACTCGAACTTATATGCATGTTCAGGGACATCATATTAACTTTCGGTTTGTACCCAAGTCCCGAACTTAGTGATATTTTTGGTTTCTTACCAACCAATTCGACTTGCCTTCATCTCTTGTTAGGTTGATAATATCAATACTCGAACTTATATGCATGTTCAGGAACATCATTTTAACTTTCGGTTTGCACCCAAGTCCCGAACTTAGAGATATTTTTGGTTTCGGACCAACCAAATCGACTTGCCTTCATCTCTTGTTAGGTTTATAATATCAATACTCGAACTTATATGCATGTTCAGGGACATCATTTTAACTTTCGGTTTGCACCCAAGTCCCGAACTTAGTGATATTTTTGGTTTTGGACCAACCAATTCGACTTGCCTTCATCTCTTGTTAGGTTTATAATATCAATACTCGAACTTATATGCATGTTCAGGGACATCATATTCACTTTCGGTTTGCACCCAAGTCCCGAAC
>NW_026060491.1:152628-160128 GCF_943734695.1 Anopheles maculipalpis | reverse complement strand
AAAAATCTTTAAAAAGTCGCTATTGCTTATTGCATTCAGCATCGTTAGACGACTCTTATATGCCTTGGATGACCACTGTCTGATGATTATTTTAGCTTTTATGCCAAAATTTTGATTTCGTGTCTTACGTCCCTACATTAGACGACCTTGGATTTTCGTCTCCTGCACCGCCATGCAACTTTGATGGTCGGGTAACTTTCACTATTTACTGTCGGAGATCACTTTTCATGATTAATAATGCATCCTGAGACCGTTTTACTCAAAGTTAGAGTCAAAAAAATTTTTGTCAAAAAATCTTCCGTCGGTCATACCGGTACCCATGTCCTATGACTTGAACCAAGTTGTGAAGGGTACATTTTGACAAAAATCCAAAAAAATCATTAAAAAGTCGCTATTGCTTATTGCATTCAGCATCGTTAGACGACTCTATTATGCCTTGGATGACCACTGTCTGATGATTATTTTAGCTTTTATGCCAAAATTTTGATTTCGTGTCTTACGTCCCTACATTAGACGACCTTGGATTTTCGTCTCCTGCACCGCCATGCAACTTTGATGGTCGGGTAACTTTCGCTATTTACTGTCGGAGTTCACTTTTCATGCTTAAAAATGCATCCTGACACCGTTTTACTCAAAGTTAGAGCAAAAAAATTTTTTGTCCAAAAATCTTCCGTCGGTCATACCGGTACCCATGTCCTATGACTTGTACCAAGTTGTGAAGGGTACATTTTGACAAAAATCCAAAAAAATCATTAAAAAGTCGCTATTGCTTATTGCATTCAGCATCGTTAGACGACTCTAATATGCCTTGGATGACCACTGTCTGATGATTATTTTAGCTTTTATGCCAAAATTTTGATTTCGTGTCTTACGTCCCTACATTAGACGACCTTGGATTTTCTTCTCCCACACCGCCATACAACTTTGATGGTCGGGTAACTTTCGCTATTTACGGTCGGAGATCACTTTTCGTGATTAATAATGCATCCTGAGACCGTTTTACTCAAAGTTAGAGCAAAAAAATTTTTTGTCCAAAAATCTTCCGTCGGTCATACCGGTACCCATGTCCTATGACTTGAACCAAGTTGTGAAGGGTACATTTTGACAAAAATCCAAAAAAATCATTAAAAAGTCGCTATTGCTTATTGCATTCAGCATCGTTAGACGACTCTATTATGCCTTGGATGACCACTGTCTGATGATTATTTTAGCTTTTATGCCAAAATTTTGATTTCGTGTCTTACGTCCCTACATTAGACGACCTTGGATTTTCGTCTCCTGCACCGCCATGCAACTTTGATGGTCGGGTAACTTTCGCTATTTACTGTCGGAGTTCACTTTTCATGCTTAAAAATGCATCCTGACACCGTTTTACTCAAAGTTAGAGCAAAAAAATTTTTTGTCCAAAAATCTTCCGTCGGTCATACCGGTACCCATGTCCTATGACTTGTACCAAGTTGTGAAGGGTACATTTTGACAAAAATCCAAAAAAATCATTAAAAAGTCGCTATTGCTTATTGCATTTCGCATCGTTAGACGACTCTAATATGCCTTGGATGACCACTGTCTGATGATTATTTTAGCTTTTATGCCAAAATTTTGATTTCGTGTCTTACGTCCCTACATTAAACGACCTTGGATTTTCGTCTCCTACACCGCCATGCAACTTTGATGGTCGGGTAACTTTCGCTATTTACTGTCGGAGATCACTTTTCATGATTAATAATGCATCCTGACACCGTTTTACTCAAAGTTAGAGCAAAAAAATTTTTTGTCCAAAAATCTTCCGTCGGTCATACCGGTACCCATGTCCTATGACTTTTACCAAGTTGTGAAGGGTACATTTTGACAAAAATCCAAAAAAATCTTTAAAAAGTCGCTATTGCTTATTGCATTCAGCATCGTTAGACGACTCTTATATGCCTTGGATGACCACTGTCTGATGATTATTTTAGCTTTTATGCCAAAATTTTGATTTCGTGTCTTACGTCCCTACATTAGACGACCTTGGATTTTCGTCTCCTGCACCGCCATGCAACTTTGATGGTCGGGTAACTTTCGCTATTTACTGTCGGAGATCACTTTTCATGATTAATAATGCATCCTGACACCGTTTTACTCAAAGTTAGAGCAAAAAAATTTTTTGTCCAAAAATCTTCCGTCGGTCATACCGGTACCCATGTCCTATGACTTATACCAAGTTGTGAAGGGTAAATTTTGACAAAAATCCAAAAAAATCATTAAAAAGTCGCTATTGCTTATTGCATTTCGCATCGTTAGACGACTCTAATATGCCTTGGATGACCACTGTCTGATGATTATTTTAGCTTTTATGCCAAAATTTTGATTTCGTGTCTTACGTCCCTACATTAGACGACCTTGGATTTTCGTCTCCTGCACCGCCATGCAACTTTGATGGTCGGGTAACTTTCGCTATTTACTGTCGGAGATCACTTTTCATGCTTAAAAATGCATCCTGACACCGTTTTACTCAAAGTTAGAGCAAAAAAATTTTTTGTCCAAAAATCTTCCGTCGGTCATACCGGTACCCATGTCTCATAACTTGTACCAAGTTGTGAAGGGTAAATTTTGACAAAAATCCAAAAAAATCATTAAAAAGTCGCTATTGCTTATTGCATTCAGCATCGTTAGACGACTCTTATATGCCTTGGATGACCACTGTCTGATGATTATTTTAGCTTTTATGCCAAAATTTTGATTTCGTGTCTTACGTCCCTACATTAGACGACCTTGGATTTTCGTCTCCTGCACCGCCATGCAACTTTGATGGTCGGGTAACTTTCACTATTTACTGTCGGAGATCACTTTTCATGATTAATAATGCATCCTGAGACCGTTTTACTCAAAGTTAGAGTCAAAAAAATTTTTGTCAAAAAATCTTCCGTCGGTCATACCGGTACCCATGTCTCATAACTTGTACCAAGTTGTGAAGGGTAAATTTTGACAAAAATCCAAAAAAATCATTAAAAAGTCGCTATTGCTTATTGCATTCAGCATCGTTAGACGACTCTTATATGCCTTGGATGACCACTGTCTGATGATTATTTTAGCTTTTATGCCAAAATTTTGATTTCGTGTCTTACGTCCCTACATTAGACGACCTTGGATTTTCGTCTCCTGCACCGCCATGCAACTTTGATGGTCGGGTAACTTTCACTATTTACTGTCGGAGATCACTTTTCATGATTAATAATGCATCCTGAGACCGTTTTACTCAAAGTTAGAGTCAAAAAAATTTTTGTCAAAAAATCTTCCGTCGGTCATACCGGTACCCATGTCTCATAACTTGTACCAAGTTGTGAAGGGTACATTTTGACAAAAATCCAAAAAAATCATTAAAAAGTCGCTATTGCTTATTGCATTTCGCATCGTTAGACGACTCTAATATGCCTTGGATGACCACTGTCTGATGATTATTTTAGCTTTTATGCCAAAATTTTGATTTCGTGTCTTACGTCCCTACATTAGACGACCTTGGATTTTCGTCTCCTGCACCGCCATGCAACTTTGATGGTCGGGTAACTTTCGCTATTTACTGTCGGAGATCACTTTTCATGCTTAAAAATGCATCCTGACACCGTTTTACTCAAAGTTAGAGCAAAAAAATTTTTTGTCCAAAAATCTTCCGTCGGTCATACCGGTACCCATGTCTCATAACTTGTACCAAGTTGTGAAGGGTAAATTTTGACAAAAATCCAAAAAAATCATTAAAAAGTCGCTATTGCTTATTGCATTCAGCATCGTTAGACGACTCTTATATGCCTTGGATGACCACTGTCTGATGATTATTTTAGCTTTTATGCCAAAATTTTGATTTCGTGTCTTACGTCCCTACATTAGACGACCTTGGATTTTCGTCTCCTGCACCGCCATGCAACTTTGATGGTCGGGTAACTTTCACTATTTACTGTCGGAGATCACTTTTCATGATTAATAATGCATCCTGAGACCGTTTTACTCAAAGTTAGAGTCAAAAAAATTTTTGTCAAAAAATCTTCCGTCGGTCATACCGGTACCCATGTCTCATAACTTGTACCAAGTTGTGAAGGGTAAATTTTGACAAAAATCCAAAAAAATCATTAAAAAGTCGCTATTGCTTATTGCATTCAGCATCGTTAGACGACTCTTATATGCCTTGGATGACCACTGTCTGATGATTATTTTAGCTTTTATGCCAAAATTTTGATTTCGTGTCTTACGTCCCTACATTAGACGACCTTGGATTTTCGTCTCCTGCACCGCCATGCAACTTTGATGGTCGGGTAACTTTCACTATTTACTGTCGGAGATCACTTTTCATGATTAATAATGCATCCTGAGACCGTTTTACTCAAAGTTAGAGTCAAAAAAATTATTGTCAAAAAATCTTCCGTCGGTCATACCGGTACCCATGTCTCATAACTTGTACCAAGTTGTGAAGGGTACATTTTGACAAAAATCCAAAAAAATCATTAAAAAGTCGCTATTGCTTATTGCATTCAGCATCGTTAGACGACTCTAATATGCCTTGGATGACCACTGTCTGATGATTATTTTAGCTTTTATGCCAAAATTTTGATTTCGTGTCTTACGTCCCTACATTAGACGACCTTGGATTTTCGTCTCCTGCACCGCCATGCAACTTTGATGGTCGGGTAACTTTCGCTATTTACTGTCGGAGATCACTTTTCATGATTAATAATGCATCCTGAGACCGTTTTACTCAAAGTTAGAGCAAAAAAATTTTTTGTCCAAAAATCTTCCGTCGGTCATACCGGTACCCATGTCCTATGACTTGTACCAAGTTGTGAAGGGTACATTTTGACAAAAATCCAAAAAAATCTTTAAAAAGTCGCTATTGCTTATTGCATTCAGCATCGTTAGACGACTCTTATATGCCTTGGATGACCACTGTCTGATGATTATTTTAGCTTTTATGCCAAAATTTTGATTTCGTGTCTTACGTCCCTACATTAGACGACCTTGGATTTTCGTCTCCTGCACCGCCATGCAACTTTGATGGTCGGGTAACTTTCACTATTTACTGTCGGAGATCACTTTTCATGATTAATAATGCATCCTGAGACCGTTTTACTCAAAGTTAGAGTCAAAAAAATTTTTGTCAAAAAATCTTCCGTCGGTCATACCGGTACCCATGTCCTATGACTTGTACCAAGTTGTGAAGGGTACATTTTGACAAAAATCCAAAAAAATCATTAAAAAGTCGCTATTGCTTATTGCATTCAGCATCGTTAGACGACTCTTTTATGCCTTGGATGACCACTGTCTGATGATTATTTTAGCTTTTATGCCAAAATTTTGATTTCGTGTCTTACGTCCCTACATTAGACGACCTTGGATTTTCGTCTCCTGCACCGCCATGCAACTTTGATGGTCGGGTAACTTTCGCTATTTACTGTCGGAGTTCACTTTTCATGCTTAAAAATGCATCCTGACACCGTTTTACTCAAAGTTAGAGCAAAAAAATTTTTTGTCCAAAAATCTTCCGTCGGTCATACCGGTACCCATGTCCTATGACTTGTACCAAGTTGTGAAGGGTACATTTTGACAAAAATCCAAAAAAATCTTTAAAAAGTCGCTATTGCTTATTGCATTCAGCATCGTTAGACGACTCTTATATGCCTTGGATGACCACTGTCTGATGATTATTTTAGCTTTTATGCCAAAATTTTGATTTCGTGTCTTACGTCCCTACATTAGACGACCTTGGATTTTCGTCTCCTGCACCGCCATGCAACTTTGATGGTCGGGTAACTTTCGCTATTTACTGTCGGAGATCACTTTTCATGATTAATAATGCATCCTGAGACCGTTTTACTCAAAGTTAGAGCAAAAAAATTGTTTGTCCAAAAATCTTCCGTCGGTCATACCGGTACCCATGTCCTATGACTTGTACCAAGTTGTGAAGGGTACATTTTGACAAAAATCCAAAAAAATCATTAAAAAGTCGCTATTGCTTATTGCATTTCGCATCGTTAGACGACTCTAATATGCCTTGGATGACCACTGTCTGATGATTATTTTAGATTTTATGCCAAAATTTTGATTTCGTGTCTTACGTCCCTACATTAGACGACCTTGGATTTTCTTCTCCCACACCGCCATACAACTTTGATGGTCGGGTGACTTTTGCTATTTACTGTCGGTGTTCACTTTTCGTGGTTAAATATGTATTCTGAGACAGTTTTACTCAAAGTTAGAGAAAAAAATTTTCTTCTCAAAAAATCCCCCGAAACCAATGTCTTATACATTGTACCAGGTTATGAGGCGCACCTGTGTGTGAAGAGTTCTTCGTGTGGTTTATAGACATTTCAGGCACTTGGTATATATTTTTGGTTTCCAACCAACCAATTCGACTTGCCTTCATCTCTTGTTAGGTTTATAATATCAATACTCGAACTTATATGCATGTTAAGGGACATCATTTTAACTTTCGGTTTGCACCCAAGTCCCGAACTTAGTGATATTTTTGGTTTCTTACTTACCAATTCGACTTGCCTTCATCTCTTGTTAGGTTTATAATATCAATACTCGAACTTATATGCATGTTCAGGGACATCATATTAACTTTTGGTTTGCGCACAAGTCCCGAACTTAGAGATATTTTTGGTTTTGGACCAACCAATTCGACTTGCCTTCATCTCTTGTTAGGTTTATAATATCAATACTCGAACTTATATGCATGTTAAGGGACATTATTTTAACTTTCGGTTTGTACCCAAGTCCCGAACTTAGAGATATTTTTGGTTTTGGACCAACCAATTCGACTTGCCTTCATCTCTTGTTAGGTTTATAATATCAATACTCGAACTTATATGCATGTTCAGGGACATCATTTTAACTTTCGGTTTGTACCCAAGTCCCAAACTTAGTGATATTTTTGGTTTCTCACCAACCAATTCGACTTGCCTTCATCTCTTGTTAGGTTATCAAAATTTTTAATGCAATTGCATGTATTTTGTGAGCTTATGGGTGAGGGATTTATGTACCGGACTTAGAGAAATTTTTGAAGTCCAAACATTCAATTTGGACTCCATACTCCATTGCTCCTCTAAGAGGTACCTAGTACCCCGTAGCGAAGCAACCGTCACGTTTGAACTTTCCACTAGGAGGTGCAGCCATCACTCGACATGTTAATCATTATCACCCCATACTACTCTCTATATCCGGATACGGCGCTAACCCGATTGCTTGCCCCGACAGCAATCGACCCACTCGTAAGCGGGTTACCCGTAGGTAAGTCAACGATGCGTATTGCCCCCTTCAAGCAAACCGATCATCACTCCGTGGAGGAGTAATGACGGACCCGTACCGGTATCAACTGCATATGATCAACATTCTTATGAACCCACACACTCTTCGCTTATATGCTCAGTAACATTTCAATTCTCTCTCTGTCTTTCGTTTTCCAACTCATTCATCGTGCATACTGAACACACCCGGAAAGGTGCGACAGTACACACGAATACACCACCAAGC
>NW_026060491.1:147628-150128 GCF_943734695.1 Anopheles maculipalpis | reverse complement strand
TCGGCAGAGTTGGCCCACCTCAGCGAGGTCCTGGGAGTCGGACGACGAACTACCCGCTCGCGACTTGTGATGGACCTGCCGGAGGGGGCGAACTCGGGGGAGATCTTCTCCGCCGTAAAGGCGTTCTGCGACGCAGCGACCCCCGCGATTCGCTGTCGACTGATCACAGAAAGGGCTGCACTTCGCGTTGATTATATCGACCCTTTAGCGCTGGCGACAGAGGTGGCGGAGGCACTTTCGGCCCTTGCAGGCGAGACCATCTGCGAGGAGGAGGTGCGCCTGATGGAGAACTACAACGGGACGCAGGTGGCGCGCGTTCGGGTGCCGGAGAGGATGGCAGAGAAGCTGGTGGGCAAGCGCGTCAAGGTGAGCTTCACCTTGTGCCCGATCAGCCGAGTACTGCAGACGACCGAACGGCAGCCGAGATGCTTCCGTTGTCTGGAGATCGGCCACCGGAGGGCGAAGTGCAGGAGCGAGGCCGACCGCACGGACGCCTGCATTCGCTGCGGGAAGCCGGGTCATCGGGCGATGCACTGCCAGGAGGATCCGTGTTGCGCCAGGTGCAAGGGTCCTCACCCGGTGGGCCATCCGACCTGCCGGCAACACTGAAGGTCCTACAGATCAACCTTGGGCGGAGCCGGTCAGCACAGGACCTGATGCTGCAGACGGCTAGGGAGCTTGGAGTGCAGGTCGTGCTTGCTTGCGAGCTCTACCGGCCACCAAGATCCAACCCGAGATGGGCATATGATGAAGCGGAAAGCGTAGCGGTGATTGCCACTGGCTCCTTCCCCATCCAGCGACTATGGGGATCGTCGTCGCCAGGGCTAGTTGTAGCCACCATTGCAGGCATAACATTCGCCAGCTGCTACGCTTCGCCCAACAACACCAGCGGGGCCGACTTTGTCAGCTACCTTGAGGCGGTGGAGATGTCGCTGATCGGACACACGACGGTAGTCCTTGCCGGGGACTTTAACGCGTGGAGCCAGGACTGGGGTAGTGCCCGTACGTCACGGAGGGGAGAAGACCTGAAGAGCGTCGTAGACCATTTGGGGCTCCGGACGCTTAACAGCGGTAATGTACCCACGTTCAAGGGTAACGGCGTGGCACGACCAAGCATAGTGGACGTAACCTTCTCCAGCCACACTATTGCGCGCCCCGATTCCTGGCGGGTAAGTCCGCGGTTCTCCGACAGCGACCACTCCTACCTGGAGTTTCAGGTGGGTCTTCCGGGAGATGGCACGCAACACCACCGTAGGCAACGACATCAGCCGCCGAACTACAACATCGGCACGGCCAGGCATGCCGGTACCCGGTGGAAAACTGCGCAGTTTGACAGCTCCTGCTTCGCCACCGCCCTTTCCATCGGACGGTTCGAGCTGGCGCAGACACCGGAAGACCTGGTCGGCGGGCTAACTGCAGCGTGCGACGGCACAATGGAGCGGGTGCATGGGGCGACCTTCCACCAAGCGCCGAGGATGTACTGGTGGACACCCGAGATCGACCGGCTGAGGGAGGTGTGCGAAGCTGCAGAACGGCGACGTCGCAGCGCCCCGCCTGATGAGCGCCTCGCGCTGACCGCCCAGCTCCTGAGCTCGCGGAGGATGCTGGCGAGCGAGATCCAGCGCAGCAAGGATCGCTGCATGCAGGAGCTCATTGACGGGGTGGAGAACGATGTATTCGGGCTCGGGTACAAGGTGGTGCTGGCCAAGCTGCGCAGTCGCGCACCACCTGAAACCGACCGAGCAGTACTCCAGCCGATCGTTGACGCACTTTTCCCGACGCACCCTCCGTTCGATTGGCCTACCATCGCAGCCGAGGGCGACACGGAGGAGGTCCGGCCGGTCACGCAGGACGAGGTGTTGGCCGTTGCAGCCAGGATGGCATCGTCCAAGGCGCCAGGACTCGACGGCATCCCCAACGCGGCGGTGAAGACCGCGATCCGAGAGCACCCGGAGGTCTTCACCCGGGTGTTCAACGACCTGTTGCGGCGGGGAGAGTTTCCGACACCATGGAAGGCGGCGCGGCTGGTGCTAATCCCGAAGCCAGGCAAACCCCCTGGCGAGCCATCGTCGTGGCGGCCGCTGCTGATGCTGGGTGCAGTCCCGAAGGTGTTCGAGCGGATTATCCTCGACCGCCTGAACGAGCACCTGGAGGACAGCAGTGCACCCCGCTTGTCGCCCGAGCAGTATGGTTTTCGCCGCGGACGATCGACGGTGCAGGCCATCCAGCGGGTCGTCGAGCGAGGCCTGTACGCGAGGACGTTCCACCGCACCAATGGCAGAGACCCTCGCTGCCTGATGGTGGCATCTCTGGACGTGCGGAACGCCTTTAACTCGGCCAGCTGGACGGCGATTGCAGCAGCTCTCCAGCGGATGAGCGTACCGTCAGCGCTCCAGCGAGTCTTGCGCAGCTACTTCTCGGGACGGGAGCTGCTTTTCGAGACCGCCGAGGGACCAGTTCGCAGGACAGTCACGGCAGGCGTACCACAGGGCTCTATACT
>NW_026060491.1:127628-137628 GCF_943734695.1 Anopheles maculipalpis | reverse complement strand
ACCAAGTTGTGAAGGGTACATTTTGACAAAAATCCAAAAAAATCATTAAAAAGTCGCTATTGCTTATTGCATTCAGCATCGTTAGACGACTCTATTATGCCTTGGATGACCACTGTCTGATGATTATTTTAGCTTTTATGCCAAAATTTTGATTTCGTGTCTTACGTCCCTACATTAGACGACCTTGGATTTTCGTCTCCTGCACCGCCATGCAACTTTGATGGTCGGGTAACTTTCGCTATTTACTGTCGGAGTTCACTTTTCATGCTTAAAAATGCATCCTGACACCGTTTTACTCAAAGTTAGAGCAAAAAAATTTTTTGTCCAAAAATCTTCCGTCGGTCATACCGGTACCCATGTCCTATGACTTGTACCAAGTTGTGAAGGGTACATTTTGACAAAAATCCAAAAAAATCTTTAAAAAGTCGCTATTGCTTATTGCATTCAGCATCGTTAGACGACTCTTATATGCCTTGGATGACCACTGTCTGATGATTATTTTAGCTTTTATGCCAAAATTTTGATTTCGTGTCTTACGTCCCTACATTAGACGACCTTGGATTTTCGTCTCCTGCACCGCCATGCAACTTTGATGGTCGGGTAACTTTCGCTATTTACTGTCGGAGATCACTTTTCATGATTAATAATGCATCCTGAGACCGTTTTACTCAAAGTTAGAGCAAAAAAATTGTTTGTCCAAAAATCTTCCGTCGGTCATACCGGTACCCATGTCCTATGACTTGTACCAAGTTGTGAAGGGTACATTTTGACAAAAATCCAAAAAAATCATTAAAAAGTCGCTATTGCTTATTGCATTTCGCATCGTTAGACGACTCTAATATGCCTTGGATGACCACTGTCTGATGATTATTTTAGATTTTATGCCAAAATTTTGATTTCGTGTCTTACGTCCCTACATTAGACGACCTTGGATTTTCTTCTCCCACACCGCCATACAACTTTGATGGTCGGGTGACTTTTGCTATTTACTGTCGGTGTTCACTTTTCGTGGTTAAATATGTATTCTGAGACAGTTTTACTCAAAGTTAGAGAAAAAAATTTTCTTCTCAAAAAATCCCCCGAAACCAATGTCTTATACATTGTACCAGGTTATGAGGCGCACCTGTGTGTGAAGAGTTCTTCGTGTGGTTTATAGACATTTCAGGCACTTGGTATATATTTTTGGTTTCCAACCAACCAATTCGACTTGCCTTCATCTCTTGTTAGGTTTATAATATCAATACTCGAACTTATATGCATGTTAAGGGACATCATTTTAACTTTCGGTTTGCACCCAAGTCCCGAACTTAGTGATATTTTTGGTTTCTTACTTACCAATTCGACTTGCCTTCATCTCTTGTTAGGTTTATAATATCAATACTCGAACTTATATGCATGTTCAGGGACATCATATTAACTTTTGGTTTGCGCACAAGTCCCGAACTTAGTGATATTTTTGGTTTTGGACCAACCAATTCGACTTGCCTTCATCTCTTGTTAGGTTTATAATATCAATACTCGAACTTATATGCATGTTCAGGGACATCATTTTAACATTCGGTTTGTACCCAAGTCCCGAACTTAGTGATATTTTTGGTTTTGGACCAACCAATTCGACTTGCCTTCATCTCTTGTTAGGTTTATAATATCAATACTCGAACTTATATGCATGTTCAGGGACATCATTTTAACATTCGGTTTGTACCCAAGTCCCGAACTTAGTGATATTTTTGGTTTCCGACCAACCAATTCGACTTGCCTTCATCTCTTGTTAGGTTTATAATATCAATACTCGAACTTATATGCATGTTCAGGGACATCATTTTAACTTTCGGTTTGCACCCAAGTCCCGAACTTAGAGATATTTTTGGTTTTGGACCAACCAATTCGACTTGCCTTCATCTCTTGTTAGGTTTATAATATCAATACTCGAACTTATATGCATGTTCAGGGACATCATTTTTACTTTCGGTTTGCACCCAAGTCCCGAACTTAGAGATATTTTTGGTTTTGGACCAACCAATTCGACTTGCCTTCATCTCTTGTTAGGTTTATAATATCAATACTCGAACTTATATGCATGTTCAGGGACATCATTTTAACTTTCGGTTTGCACCCAAGTCCCGAACTTAGAGATATTTTTGGTTTTGGACCAACCAATTCGACTTGCCTTCATCTCTTGTAAGGTTTATAATATCAATACTCGAACTTATATGCATGTTCAGGGACATCATTTTAACTTTTGGTTTGCACCCAAGTCCCGAACTTAGTGATATTTTTGGTTTCGGACCAACCAATTCGACTTGCCTTCATCTCTTGTTAGGTTTATAATATCAATACTCGAACTTATATGCATGTTCAGGGACATCATTTTAACTTTAGGTTTGCACCCAAGTCCCGAACTTAGAGATATTTTTGGTTTCGGACCAACCAATTCGACTTGCCTTCATCTCTTGTTAGGTTTATAATATCAATACTCGAACTTATATGCATGTTCAGGGACATCATTTTAACTTTCGGTTTGCACCCAAGTCCCGAACTTAGAGATATTTTTGGTTTCGGACCAACCAATTCGACTTGCCTTCATCTCTTGTTAGGTTTATAATATCAATACTCGAACTTATATGCATGTTCAGGGACATCATATTAACTTTCGGTTTGCGCACAAGTCCCGAACTTAGAGATATTTTTGGTTTCGGACCAACCAATTCGACTTGCCTTCATCTCTTGTTAGGTTTATTATATCAATACTCGAACTTATATGCATGTTCAGGGACATCATTTTAACTTTCGGTTTGTACCCAAGTCCCGAACTTAGAGATATTTTTGGTTTTGGACCAACCAATTCGACTTGCCTTCATCTCTTGTTAGGTTTATAATATCAATACTCGAACTTATATGCATGTTCAGGGACATCATTTTAACTTTCGGTTTGTACCCAAGTCCCGAACTTAGAGATATTTTTGGTTTCTTACTTACCAATTCGACTTGCCTTCATCTCTTGTTAGGTTTATAATATCAATACTCGAACTTATATGCATGTTCAGGGACATCATATTCACTTTCGGTTTGTACCCAAGTCCCGAACTTAGTGATATTTTTGGTTTCCGACCAACCAATTCGACTTGCCTTCATCTCTTGTTAGGTTTATAATATCAATACTCGAACTTATATGCATGTTCAGGGACATCATTTTAACTTTCGGTTTGTACCCAAGTCCCGAACTTAGTGATATTTTTGGTTTCCAACCAACCAATTCGACTTGCCTTCATCTCTTGTTAGGTTTATAATATCAATACTCGAACTTATATGCATGTTCAGGGACATCATTTTTACTTTCGGTTTGTACCCAAGTCCCGAACTTAGAGATATTTGTGGTTATGGACCAACCAATTCGACTTGCCTTCATCTCTTGTTAGGTTTATAATATCAATACTCGAACTTATATGCATGTTCAAGGACATCATTTTAACTTTCGGTTTGTACCCAAGTCCCGAACTTAGTGATATTTGTGGTTATGGACCAACCAATTCGACTTGCCTTCATCTCTTGTTAGGTTTATAATATCAATACTCGAACTTATATGCATGTTCAGGGACATCATTTTAACATTCGGTTTGTACCCAAGTCCCGAACTTAGTGATATTTTTGGTTTCCGACCAACCAATTCGACTTGCCTTCATCTCTTGTTAGGTTTATAATATCAATACTCGAACTTATATGCATGTTCAGGGACATCATTTTAACTTTCGGTTTGCACCCAAGTCCCGAACTTAGAGATATTTTTGGTTTCTTACTTACCAATTCGACTTGCCTTCATCTCTTGTTAGGCTTATAATATCAATACTCGAACTTATATGCATGTTCAGGGACATCATTTTAACTTTCGGTTTGCACCCAAGTCCCGAACTTAGAGATATTTTTGGTTTCTTACTTACCAATTCGACTTGCCTTCATCTCTTGTTAGGTTTATAATATCAATACTCGAACTTATATGCATGTTCAGGGACATCATTTTAACATTCGGTTTGTACCCAAGTCCCGAACTTAGTGATATTTTTGGTTTTGGACCAACCAATTCGACTTGCCTTCATCTCTTGTTAGGTTTATAATATCAATACTCGAACTTATATGCATGTTCAGGGACATCATATTAACTTTCGGTTTGCGCACAAGTCCCGAACTTAGTGATATTTTGGTTTTGGACCAACCAATTCGACTTGCCTTCATCTCTTGTTAGGTTTATAATATCAATACTCGAACTTATATGCATGTTCAGGGACATCATTTTAACATTCGGTTTGTACCCAAGTCCCGAACTTAGTGATATTTTTGGTTTCTTATCAACCAATTCGACTTGCCTTCATCTCTTGTTAGGTTTATTATATCAATACTCGAACTTATATGCATGTTCAGGGACATCATTTTAACTTTCGGTTTGTACCCAAGTCCCGAACTTAGTGATATTTTTGGTTTCTTATCAACCAATTCGACTTGCCTTCATCTCTTGTTAGGTTTATAATATCAATACTCGAACTTATATGCATGTTCAGGGACATCATTTTAACTTTCGGTTTGTACCCAAGTCCCGAACTTAGAGATATTTTTGGTTTTGGACCAACCAATTCGACTTGCGTTCATCTCTTGTTCGGTTTATAATATCAATACTCGAACTTATATGCATGTTCAGGGACATCATTTTAACTTTCGGTTTGTACCCAAGTCCCGAACTTAGAGATATTTTTGGTTTCTTACTTACCAATTCGACTTGCCTTCATCTCTTGTTAGGTTTATAATATCAATACTCGAACTTATATGCATGTTCAGGGACATCATATTAACTTTCGGTTTGTACCCAAGTCCCGAACTTAGAGATATTTTTGGTTTCTTACCAACCAATTCGACTTGCATTCATCTCTTGTTAGGTTTATAATATCAATACTCGAACTTATATGCATGTTCAGGGACATCATATTCACTTTCGGTTTGCACCCAAGTCCCGAACTTAGTGATATTTTTGGTTTCTTATCAACCAATTCGACTTGCCTTCATCTCTTGTTAGGTTTATAATATCAATACTCGAACTTATATGCATGTTCAGGGACATCATATTAACTTTCGGTTTGTACCCAAGTCCCGAACTTAGAGATATTTTTGGTTTTGGACCAACCAATTCGACTTGCCTTCATCTCTTGTTAGGTTTATAATATCAATACTCGAACTTATATGCATGTTCAGGGACATCATATTAACTTTCGGTTTGTACCCAAGTCCCGAACTTAGAGATATTTTTGGTTTTGGACCAACCAATTCGACTTGCCTTCATCTCTTGTTAGGTTTATAATATCAATACTCGAACTTATATGCATGTTCAGGGACATCATTTTAACTTTCGGTTTGTACCCAAGTCCCGAACTTAGTGATATTTTTGGTTTCGGACCAACCAATTCGACTTGCCTTCATCTCTTGTTAGGTTTATAATATCAATACTCGAACTTATATGCATGTTCAGGGACATCATTTTAACTTTCGGTTTGTACCCAAGTCCCGAACTTAGTGATATTTTTGGTTTCTTATCAACCAATTCGACTTGCCTTCATCTCTTGTTAGGTTTATAATATCAATACTCGAACTTATATGCATGTTCAGGGACATCATTTTAACATTCGGTTTGTACCCAAGTCCCGAACTTAGTGATATTTTTGGTTTCCGACCAACCAATTCGACTTGCCTTCATCTCTTGTTAGGTTTATAATATCAATACTCGAACTTATATGCATGTTCAGGGACATCATATTAACTTTCGGTTTGCACCCAAGTCCCGAACTTAGAGATATTTTTGGTTTCGGACCAACCAATTCGACTTGCCTTCATCTCTTGTTAGGTTTATAATATCAATACTCGAACTTATATGCATGTTCAGGGACATCATTTTTACTTTCGGTTTGTACCCAAGTCCCGAACTTAGAGATATTTGTGGTTATGGACCAACCAATTCGACTTGCCTTCATCTCTTGTTAGGTTTATAATATCAATACTCGAACTTATATGCATGTTCAGGGACATCATTTTAACTTTCGGTTTGCACCCAAGTCCCGAACTTAGAGATATTTTTGGTTTCTTACTTACCAATTCGACTTGCCTTCATCTCTTGTTAGGTTTATAATATCAATACTCGAACTTATATGCATGTTCAGGGACATCATTTTAACTTTCGGTTTGCACCCAAGTCCCGAACTTAGTGATATTTTTGGTTTTGGACCAACCAATTCGACTTGCCTTCATCTCTTGTTAGGTTTATTATATCAATACTCGAACTTATATGCATGTTCAGGGACATCATTTTAACTTTCGGTTTGCACCCAAGTCCCGAACTTAGAGATATTTTTGGTTTCGGACCAACCAATTCGACTTGCCTTCATCTCTTGTTAGGTTTATAATATCAATACTCGAACTTATATGCATGTTCAGGGACATCATTTTAACTTTCGGTTTGCACCCAAGTCCCGAACTTAGTGATATTTTTGGTTTCGGACCAACCAATTCGACTTGCCTTCATCTCTTGTTAGGTTTATAATATCAATACTCGAACTTATATGCATGTTCAGGGACATCATTTTAACTTTCGGTTTGCACCCAAGTCCCGAACTTAGTGATATTTTTGGTTTCCGACCAACCAATTCGACTTGCCTTCATCTCTTGTTAGGTTTATAATATCAATACTCGAACTTATATGTATGTTCAGGGACATCATTTTAACTTTCGGTTTGTACCCAAGTCCCGAACTTAGTGAAATTTTTGGTTTCGCACCAACCAATTCGACTTGCCTTCATCTCTTGTTAGGTTTAAAATATCAATACTCGAACTTATATGCATGTTCAGGGACATCATTTTAACATTCGGTTTGTACCCAAGTCCCGAACTTAGTGATATTTTTGGTTTCGGACCAACCAATTCGACTTGCCTTCATCTCTTGTTAGGTTTATTATATCAATACTCGAACTTATATGCATGTTCAGGGACATCATTTTAACTTTCGGTTTGCACCCAAGTCCCGAACTTAGAGATATTTTTGGTTTTGGACCAACCAATTCGACTTGCCTTCATCTCTTGTTAGGTTTATAATATCAATACTCGAACTTATATGCATGTTCAGGGACATCATTTTAACTTTCGGTTTGTACCCAAGTCCCGAACTTAGTGATATTTTTGGTTTCTTATCAACCAATTCGACTTGCCTTCATCTCTTGTTAGGTTTATTATATCAATACTCGAACTTATATGCATGTTCAGGGACATCATTTTAACTTTCGGTTTGCACCCAAGTCCCGAACTTAGAGATATTTTTGGTTTTGGACCAACCAATTCGACTTGCCTTCATCTCTTGTTAGGTTTATAATATCAATACTCGAACTTATATGCATGTTCAGGGACATCATTTTAACATTCGGTTTGTACCCAAGTCCCGAACTTAGTGATATTTTTGGTTTCCGACCAACCAATTCGACTTGCCTTCATCTCTTGTTAGGTTTATAATATCAATACTCGAACTTATATGCATGTTCAGGGACATCATTTTAACTTTCGGTTTGCACCCAAGTCCCGAACTTAGAGATATTTTTGGTTTTGGACCAACCAATTCGACTTGCCTTCATCTCTTGTTAGGTTTATAATATCAATACTCGAACTTATATGCATGTTCAGGGACATCATTTTAACTTTCGGTTTGCACCCAAGTCCCGAACTTAGAGATATTTTTGGTTTCTTACTTACCAATTCGACTTGCCTTCATCTCTTGTTAGGTTTATAATATCAATACTCGAACTTATATGCATGTTCAAGGACATCATTTTAACTTTCGGTTTGTACCCAAGTCCCGAACTTAGTGATATTTTTGGTTTTGGACCAACCAATTCGACTTGCCTTCATCTCTTGTTAGGTTTATAATATCAATACTCGAACTTATATGCATGTTCAGGGACATCATTTTAACATTCGGTTTGTACCCAAGTCCCGAACTTAGTGATATTTTTGGTTTCCGACCAACCAATTCGACTTGCCTTCATCTCTTGTTAGGTTTATAATATCAATACTCGAACTTATATGCATGTTCAGGGACATCATTTTAACTTTCGGTTTGCACCCAAGTCCCGAACTTAGAGATATTTTTGGTTTTGGACCAACCAATTCGACTTGCCTTCATCTCTTGTTAGGTTTATAATATCAATACTCGAACTTATATGCATGTTCAGGGACATCATTTTTACTTTCGGTTTGTACCCAAGTCCCGAACTTAGAGATATTTGTGGTTATGGACCAACCAATTCGACTTGCCTTCATCTCTTGTTAGGTTTATAATATCAATACTCGAACTTATATGCATGTTCAGGGACATCATTTTAACTTTCGGTTTGCACCCAAGTCCCGAACTTAGAGATATTTTTGGTTTTGGACCAACCAATTCGACTTGCGTTCATCTCTTGTTAGGCTTATAATATCAATACTCGAACTTATATGCATGTTCAGGGACATCATTTTAACTTTCGGTTTGCACCCAAGTCCCGAACTTAGAGATATTTTTGGTTTCTTACTTACCAATTCGACTTGCCTTCATCTCTTGTTAGGTTTATAATATCAATACTCGAACTTATATGCATGTTCAGGGACATCATATTAACTTTCGGTTTGCACCCAAGTCCCGAACTTAGAGATATTTGTGGTTATGGACCAACCAATTCGACTTGCCTTCATCTCTTGTTAGGTTTATAATATCAATACTCGAACTTATATGCATGTTCAGGGACATCATTTTAACTTTCGGTTTGTACCCAAGTCCCGAACTTAGTGATATTTTTGGTTTCTCACCAACCAATTCGACTTGCCTTCATCTCTTGTTAGGTTTATAATATCAATACTCGAACTTATATGCATGTTCAGGGACATCATTTTAACTTTCGGTTTGTACCCAAGTCCCGAACTTAGTGATATTTTTGGTTTCGGACCAACCAATTCGACTTGCCTTCATCTCTTGTTAGGTTTATAATATCAATACTCGAACTTGTATGCATGTTCAGGGACATCGTTTTAACTTTTGGTTTGCGCACAAGTCCCGAACTTAGTGATATTTTTGGTTTTGGACCAACCAATTCGACTTGCCTTCATCTCTTGTTAGGTTTATAATATCAATACTCGAACTTATATGCATGTTCAGGGACATCATTTTAACATTCGGTTTGTACCCAAGTCCCGAACTTAGTGATATTTTTGGTTTTGGACCAACCAATTCGACTTGCCTTCATCTCTTGTTAGGTTTATAATATCAATACTCGAACTTATATGCATGTTCAGGGACATCATTTTAACATTCGGTTTGTACCCAAGTCCCGAACTTAGTGATATTTTTGGTTTCCGACCAACCAATTCGACTTGCCTTCATCTCTTGTTAGGTTTATAATATCAATACTCGAACTTATATGCATGTTCAGGGACATCATTTTTACTTTCGGTTTGCACCCAAGTCCCGAACTTAGAGATATTTTTGGTTTTGGACCAACCAATTCGACTTGCCTTCATCTCTTGTAAGGTTTATAATATCAATACTCGAACTTATATGCATGTTCAGGGACATCATTTTAACTTTCGGTTTGCACCCAAGTCCCGAACTTAGAGATATTTTTGGTTTTGGACCAACCAATTCGACTTGCCTTCATCTCTTGTTAGGTTTATAATATCAATACTCGAACTTATATGCATGTTCAGGGACATCATATTAACTTTCGGTTTGCGCACAAGTCCCGAACTTAGTGATATTTTGGTTTTGGACCAACCAATTCGACTTGCCTTCATCTCTTGTTAGGTTTATAATATCAATACTCGAACTTATATGCATGTTCAGGGACATCATTTTAACTTTCGGTTTGCACCCAAGTCCCGAACTTAGAGATATTTTTGGTTTTGGACCAACCAATTCGACTTGCCTTCATCTCTTGTTAGGTTTATA